>NW_003315326.1:0-51685 GCF_000151505.1 Trichophyton verrucosum HKI 0517 | reverse complement strand
GAGAACTAACTAGATCGCGGAGATTCCCTGACTGCACCTTTCTCGCGGCTGGGCTGTAAACAGACCTTGTTATCAGCTAATACTACTAAAGCCGGACTATACCACCATACCTACTGGCAATCTGATCAGTTTACAATGATACCTCCATTATCTTGGAGAGTGGAGGGATGTTCCAGTGCCCTAGAACATCTTCCTGTGGCCACAAGATTCCCGAAGATACCCCTTTATCCAATATAAAATGCATGCCGCAGACCAGCGCAGTGTTACTCTTGGCCCAATGGAATCACACGCAAGCTGAATATTCAAAACACCAGCCGCCCTTTCAAATTAAGGAAAGTAATAATTGTTCATTACTTCACTCAAAGACAAATCCTCTCGGCTTCATTGCCCCTTGACCAGGAGTTGAGACAATGCCTTCTTACAAATCTTCACCAGTGGAGCTGCTCAGTCTGCCAAATGAGCTGCTGCTTATTATTGCAGAGTCCCTGTCAACCCATGATATCAGCAACTTGATGAAGACGTGCAACCACTTTGCCTTGCTGCTGCAGAAAACGATCTATGCGGGTGCAGCCGAATTTAAAGTCAAAAACAATCTCCCAGCCCTGGCATGGGCGGCGGACAATGGTCGCAACTCGATGGTCCAGGCAATACTCGACGGCGCAAAGGAGCCTATCAAAAACTCGACCCTTCTTCTGGCTCTTTACATGGCATGCCGGCACTCTAACGCCGATGTGGCCGAGATGATACTGATAATTCTTCCGGTTGCCCCCGAACAGTCTAAGAACAAGGCAGCCAAGTACTTCTTTGTGGGCATGCAGTCCAGCAACATGACTGACAAAGCGAGAAACCGATACGTGTCTGAGGATGAGGATCTGTCAGTTCATCTTTACACCGCGGCCCGGAATGAGTGTTGGGCAATTGTGTATATGCTCTTTGCATTCCCCATGCGAGACTTTGCCAAAGCCAGAGCACTCCTGGCCGTTACCGAGGAAGGACACACTGAGGCTGCTAGAATTCTGCTTGATATGGGCATGAAGGATGAATTTGAATGCGTTTCTAGAGCCATCTTCTCCGCGGTGAGGAATGAAGATATCGACATGGTGAGAACGCTGATGAATTCAGGGGGAAAGTTTGTAATGCCGGTTATGGCATACTATACTGCCATGAGGAAACCTACCGGCGAAATGGACGAGGAACTGTTGGACTTACGTGATGGTATTCGGCTCCCTGACATGACTCATGTCTTTGCTTCAGCTGCTCAACATGCCAATTACTTCTATATCAAAACGATGCTGGACCTAGGCGATAGATGCCCCCTCGAACGAGCTGTTTTTGCTCCTGCGTTGAGATCGGCAGCTGGCTCCCAGCTAGCAACCATGAGGATGATCAGCCTCATCATCGAGGCTGGCGGGAAACGCATCATCAAGGACGACTTGACGCGAGCTTTATTTAACATATCCAAGTTTGAACGACCAGTTATCTCTAGACTCTTGTTGGAGAAAGGCGCGGATCCTTCGAAGAAGCTCGACACTGGCATGACGGCACTTCATTTGGCTACCTTCAACCGCAGGCATGCTACTGCCAAATTACACATTACCTACGGAGCAGATGTCTCTGTGAAGGACAACGAAGGACAGACGGCTCTTCATCTAGCTGCACAGTACAACTGCCATGCCATCGCTGAAAAGCTCATTGAGGCTGGTGCCGATATCTTGGCTACAGACAAGCGGGACCTTACTCCTTTACATCTGGCCGCGAACCATGGTAGTTACGAAGTTGCGCAACTGCTCCTTCAGCACGGTGCTGACCCCTGGGAGCAGACACCAGACGGCTGGATGCCGTTGAATCTTGCGGCTGTGAAGAAACATGATCGTGTGCTGGAGGCGTTGTTGGCTACGCAGAAAGTTCCTTTCCGTGTCGAAGAGCGCCAACGAATCATCGACATCATGGAAGGTCGGTTCCCTGATTTTTGATTGGACTGGATACAATTTTGGCATTGCGAATATTGGCTTTGGTTGGCCACAGAAAATGCATGGATTGGTTGAATATTCTGCCAGGATATAAGAATTTGGACGGCATTCGGAGTTTAGGGTCATGGAAGGGAAATTGATTTAGGTGGATATGGAATGGAGGAAACTAATTTGCTATTTCTCGGGGCATTAGGGGAATGATTACGGGATTAAATAAGGAGTCAGTAAAGGATTATTAAACGAGCTTCTAAGGACAGCTTTCGGACTGTACACAAATCAGAATCATAGAAATCAGGTAGAATAGAGAACCAAACCACACCCACACCCGGTTCAAATCGCTAAAGGAAAATATCATACAGACATGCAAAAGCGAAATTAAAAAAACTGCAACCGTATTAAAAAAGACTTTCATATACTACACAACGAGGCCCTGGTTCCTGTACAAAACTGGTCTTGAGCCGAGATAACTTCATGTCATGTCATTCACAACAAGCTAATACCGAGGTTGATGTGGAGGTGGTTGTTGATAGGCCTGGTGATGGTGGTGGTGATATCCCTGGGGCCCATGGGCACCTGGAGGTAGATGCAACGGTTGATGAGAAGGCGGAGGCGGAGGTGGTGGTGGTGGTGGTGGGTGTGGATGATATTGCATATTTGGCGGCGGAGGTAAATACTGAAGGTGAGGGTAAACATTCTGCGGGTGATGAGGATAGGCCATGGGCATCCCGTGAGCGGGAGGCTGCATATTTGGTGGTGGTGGTGGCGGCGGCGGCGGTGGTGGTTGATGTGGTGGAGGAGGTGCCTGATACGGAGGCGGAGGGAGGCTGGGGCGATGGTAACCCATTTCTTGCAAGGGAGGTAGATGTTGAGTCCGCGGAGGGAATATGTTAGGTAGACGTAGATGTTCACTGAGGTGAGGGAGCACCTGGGACTGCGACCTTGTTGCTACCGGGGGTAATTGCTGCTGTGGAGGTCCTTCGGGATGGACATGAGGGTGATTCTGGAACGGAGGGTGGAGGTGAGGCGGTGGTGGACCAGCGAACTGGGGTGCAGAGTATCTACGCATGTCCGTAGATGGAGGGTACAGTGGAGGTGCGAGAGGTTGTGGGAGGAGTGGCCTATGAGGCTCATGACGCATCTGGCCATATTGTGGTTGTGGTTGTTGGACCTGTTGCTCAGGCTGTGATGGCGCTTGTAAATTTGGTGGAGGTTGAAGCAGAGCAGAAGTTGGGGGAAGTTGTTGTATTTTAGGCGATGGTTCAGGTGGCTGTCTTTTCACCTCGCCTCGATCCAATGCAGCATTGGCCAGGGCATCTAAGGGATTTGGTTCTTCGACTTCTTCAATCTTGGGTTTCTTCCCTTCTGCGATATCACAAGCTTCAACCAGTGCACCCATTAAGCGGGAGAAACGTGGATTGGTGAAACGCCCGTTGATGCCATCACCGTCCTGCGGCGCTGGCAGCTCAGCTTCCTGGCTCATGGCCACAATCCGCGGCCATATTTCTTCTCCTATCTTAGTACGTTGGGCTAGGTCTTCCCACCCATTCTCCACCCGCTCATACAAGGCAGCACCTTCTGGATCCCGGACAAAGGAGCTATCAAACCCACGAGCAAACCGGGGGCTAACTGGTGTCCGCGGCTCGGAGGCTGATTCTTCGGTTTCTGTGTGGTCTTCATCTGCGGCAATGCGTGACTTTTCTGAAGCTTCCATGAACGAGCCTTGGGCAGCAATGATGTGTTCATTCATCACATTGTCGATTTTGTTTTCGAAATGAGTCTTGATCCGGAACTCCTCGGTCTCTCGCCAGACATCCAAGTTCCGCTCACGGTAGCTGTATTCTTTTTCAATCAAGTCTTCCGCCTTGCGAAGTTTCTTTTCAAGCCCTTGGAGTACCTCGTTAAAGAGGCTGGACGCCATGTGCGCCTTTGGGTCTTTGATCAATAAAGCCTCTGAGCGGCTGGCCAATGCTAAAACGGCTGATTTCTGCACAGCAGCAACTTTGCGGAATATCTGGCTGAGATCCTTTTGACGCTGTCTAAACCGCTGCACAACAGCGCCTGCCTTTGGTGAGAGGTCACGGTCAGCCACCAGCTGCCTGCCACCACCCCGGCCGGCACCGCTGCGTCCTCGAACGCTGCGGCCACCACGACGAGTACCTCTAAACCCCCCTCGCCACCTGCCGGGCCCGTTTGAGGTAGAATTTGAAGACATTTGTGTGGTGCTGCTAAGCGGAAGAGACAGATCACACAAGACAAGGAATAGAAGGCAAAGCACAAAGGAAAGGGGTAAAGAGAGAACAGGGAGGTGAAGCGAGCGCAAATGTCAGCTCAGAGACACTCTCGTATGATAACAGAGTGGTTTTTACAGAAGATCTCTCGTCTTCCGCATGTCGTTGCTGTCAAAGTCCAGGTGAAGGTATGTAGAACAAACCAGGCTCCTTTTAGAGTTGTATAGTTCTGGGTTGGTGGGAGCTGGCTGTCAGGAGCGATGTGATATGTAAGAAAAGGGGCAGAAAAGTCGACCAGAGATGCGAATGCAGTAGACAAACTTGCCAGCAGAGTACTGGGGCTTCTAACGGCCGTTTCATGCAGCGGAGGGTGTCCTGTTCGCGGTCAAAGTAGGAGGACATACAAGGACGTTTCGGAGGTTTGAAGTAAGAAAACAGAAAGCGAAAAAGGCGGTCACATGATCTGCGGAACAACAGATCCGCCGCCCCCACGAACCTTATTTTCACGTGATGAACACTTTTTCTTGACATCTGAAATAGCAACATTCAATTGTTTATAGATAGATGGCCAGGAACAGCAGTAAACAATCGGAGATTGGGGAACAATATAGCATATAATACTGCTGAATTGAGGATAGCAGGAGGACAAGCTGTTATACGCAGTTAGCAGGGGCGGAGCAACCGAGAAAACGGAGAGTGAGTGCAGCATGTCGAAGGCCGCCGCGGATCAGACTACCGACCACTCGCGATGGAGGCTCCGCAATGACCGTGGAACCCAGACATGGCACTATCTACGGACAGACAAGGAAGTCGAAGAATGGCCGCAGACTATAACAGACAAGTATTTCCTGGGTCAGCCTCTGGTTGGAGCTCCCCTCTTCTCCCCTTCAGGCCCGCCCTGGCAGCTTGCTTGTTGTTTTACGTTTTACCCCCCTGACTGTGTAACTGGAGCTAACCCAGCTTCCATGTACTCTAGGACCTCCCGGAGCTCCCGCCTGCCAAAACTCCCCTGCAGTCCGCTTCCAATGGTTTGGATTTCTTCTCTAAACTTCAATTGGAACCGGGGAACTGGGCCTGCGAGTATGGTGGACCCATGTTCCTCCTACCCGGTCTAATTGTCACTTGGTATGTGACACGCACCCCGGTACCACCTGAATTCTCTATCGAGATCAAGAGGTATCTCTTTGCCAGGCAGCATCCGGAAGATGGAGGGTGGGGCCTTCACGTCGAAGGCCACAGCTCTGTGTTTGGCACTGCCATGAATTATGTTGCCGTGCGGCTGCTGGGGGCCAGTCCTAAGGATCCTCGGATGGTGAAGGCGCGGAACAAGCTGCATGAGTTGGGTGGTGCTCTGTATGGGCCTCACTGGGCCAAGTTCTGGCTCTGTGTCCTCGGAGTCATGGGATGGGACGCTCTCAATCCAGTGCCTCCTGAGTTATGGTGAGTGGCCACTCTCTCTTCCTCCTTGGTGGAGTATACATCGCTCTAACCGGTCACAACAAATTCATATAGGCTACTTCCTGACTGGGTGCCGTTTGCTCCATGGCGGTGGTGGGTTCATATGCGACAGGTTTTTCTCCCAATGACCTATGTCTATTCTAAACGGTTTAGCCACCCAGCCGACTCTCTTACCCGAGAAATACGGGAAGAATTATATACCCAACCCTACGGTTCTATTAATTTCGCCTCTTACAGAGGTTGCATTGCTGATGCTGACAACTATCACCCTAAATCCGCGCTTTTGAAGATTCTCTTCTGGATCCTTGCTAACATATGGGTCTACCTGCGCTGGCCAGGCCTTGTCAAGGCAGCAGAGGCCAGGGTTTGGCACCTGATTCAACGGGAGGACGAGAACACCGATTATGCATGTCTTGGACCTGTCAATGCTCCCATGAACACCTTATGTTGTTACATCCACGATGGGCCCGAGAGCAAGTCTTTCAATCGCCACCTGGAACGTTTACATGACTTCCTCTGGATGAAAGACGAGGGAATGTTAATGAACGGCACAAACGGTGTTCAGCTCTGGGATACTGCTTTCGTGATTCAGGCCGTAGTTGTTGCAGGTCTTGCGGAGGACCCTAAATGGAAGCCAATGTTGGTAAAGGCCCTTGAATTCGTTGAGGACCATCAGATGCTTGAAACCATTCGCGAGGAAAAGGACTGCTATCGGTTCGAGACGAAGGGAGGATGGCCCTTCAGTACTAAGACTCAGGGATACACCGTTAGTGACTGCACCGCAGAAGGGTTACGGTCTGCTCTTCAGCTACAAAAACAACTTGGTTACCCAGCTCTCATATCTGACGAACGACTCAAGTACGCCGTGGACACACTCCTCAAAATGCCTAACCCAAGTGGCGGGTTTCCGGAGTATGAACCTGCCAGGGCCTCGGAATACGTCGAGATGCTTAATGCTGCGGAAGTTTTCGGCGGTATAATGATTGGATACACTTTCCCCGAATGTACCACTGCGGTCGTCACAGCATTATCCTACTTTAGCAAGTTCTTCCCGGACTATAGAACAGAAGACATCAAGAAAGTCCGTGAAGCTGCTATAGACTATATTCGACGTGTACAACGCCCTGACGGTAGTTGGTATGGAAGCTGGGGTATTTGCTTCACATACGCCGCCATGTTCAGTCTGGAAAGTTTGGCTACTGTGGGTGAAACTTACGCTACTAGTGAACGATCCCGCCGCGGCTGTGAGTTCCTTCTGTCTAAACAAATGGAAGACGGCGGTTGGGGTGAATCGTACCTCAGCTGCTCGAAGAAAGTCTATCACCATTACCATACCTCTCAGGTCGTCCAGACGTCCTGGGCCTGTCTCGCGTTGATGGAAGCAAATTACCCCCACAAAGAGCCTTTGCAACGTGCTATGAAACTCCTGATGTCTCGACAGCAGCCGAATGGCGAATGGTTGCAGGATGGCATTGAAGGAGTTTTCAATATGTCCTGGTAAGTTCTTAATACTTTCTGTTTCCCCTATTTATACTTCAACATTACTAACATATATCAGTATGATCACGTATCCTAACTATAAGTATTACTGGCCAATCCGGGCTCTCGGCCTTTACGCAAAGAAATTCGGCAATGAAGAGATCGTCTAGATACGCTACCGCAAACGATATTTGAATCAATGTGAATGGGACAGGGCAACAAAAGGGGGACTGGTTTTCAATATATAACAATCTTAATAACGTCTCGTAGGGAGAATTCCATTCTAAATTTTAATCATGGCCTACTATTCTCCTTTTCTTCTACACAGTTGTTACCTACCAACCTAAACCATCAAATCCCAGCCGGGGGGCCTTAACAAGGTCACGTGAAGATAGCAATTGATCTCGAGCTTTCGCTAAGCTTCCATCAAACCCAAAACCAAAACAACCTACCGGTATCTACGTAGCTCTGGTCAACTAACAACAACAAGCCTACACCGATCAAATCATCGTTCCTGCAGGATGGATGACGCTCAAAGGGGAGCCAAGGCTCTGGATAACTCTGACTTTCCTGCCGCAATTAAATGCTATACCAAGGCCTTGACTGTTAACCCCCACGCCACAGACTACTACATCAAGCGGTCAACTGCATATTCGCGAGTAAAGCCTGAAGATGGCGGCCCTAAGCTACAGGAAGCTTTGCATGATGCTGATATGGCGGTTGCTCTCGGCATCCAGCGAGCCAGACGGGAACAAATCATTGCCGGACAAATGAGGCGAGGTATCGTTCTCTATCAAAGTGAACGGTACGGCGACGCACAGCTTATTTTCCAGGTGGTGCGCGCGAAAGTGGGACAGGAGGATGATAGCAAAAAGGGCGATATCAGAGCTGCGTTAGCTAGTCATGAAAATCCAGCAGCCTCTCAAGATAAGAAGACTAGACAACAGCTCCAGATATGGGAAATGAAAGTCAAATCACAGATGGCTAAACTCGAATCTTCGGATGAAAAGACCAGGGTTGTGGTTAAGGAGATCCCAGACATCAAAGTACCGACTCAGGATGAGTTGAAAGCGATATACCGTGCGCAGCTCGAGAATGGAAGTGCCTCTTCTACTCCAAACCCGAGTGGATTGTCTACTACGCAGGAAAATAAGGATACAGCCGCGGAGGCCAATCCTGCTCCATCGATAGCGAACCCTCCTCCCACGCCTCTTCCATCTAATACCCCAAGTAGGACAAGGCATGAGTGGTATCAGTCTAATGACAGTGTGGTAATTACCATATATGCGAAAGGAGTTCCCAAGGACAAAGCGGACGTCGACATTCAAGAAACTTCGGTTAGAATTCAATGGCCTATGCCCCTCTAAAGCTTTGAGTATGCGTTACTAACTGCCTCTAGTTTTCCATTACCTTCCCTCTTCCATCAGGGTCTGAATTCTCGTTTGTTCTAGATCCTCTGTTCGCTCCAGTCGATCCATCCTCTTCAAAATTCAATATAATGTCTACTAAAGTCGAGGTTACTTTACGCAAACAATCAGCCGGTAGAAAGTGGGCGACCTTAGAAAGCACCGGTCAGCAAGAAGAGAAGATATCTTCAGGAGCTACGGCTTTGAAGGATGCCTCTAACCAAGCAAACCAGCCTATCAAAACCGACAAGGCTCCTGTATACCCAACATCTTCCAAATCTGGGCCCAAGGATTGGGATAAAGTCGTATCAAACATCCAGAAAAATGAGAAGAAAGCGAAGAAAAGCGAGAAAGGAAATGATTCAAAGGGAGATGACAAGGAAGATGACCCTGACTCAGATTTATCAGATTACGGGTCTGGTGACGCCGTGGATTCATTCTTCAAGAAATTATATGCCAACTCCGATCCAGATACCCGACGTGCAATGACTAAGAGCTTCTACGAGAGTAATGGAACTGCGTTGAATACCAATTGGAGTGAAGTCGGAAAAGGCAGAGTCAAAGAGCATCCACCATCTGATGACTAGTTATTAACTAAAAGATACGTATCCGGGGATGCTAACTATTCAGCTGGTAAAACAAAACACCAGTTCATGGCTATACGATAATTTACGAGTACGAGTTACGGCAACCCTGATAACAAAGCGAAATCAAGTTTTATTGTTTGTTGACATGGGGTACTGCATTCTTATATCAATATGTATTATCTATTTTATCATCAGATAATAGTATACGCAGTTATATCATTCACTTCCAGATGAATAACGAATTCTACCCTAATTAAGTGAAGACATATAGTTAATGTCTCGCTATACCTTAGCGTGCAGGCCCTTTTTATTTTGGCTAAATATTAACTAGTGAGGATCAAGTATAAATGGAGTCTATATAAAACACATCGGCCCCTTACTCTCTAGCTGTTGTTACATTCATCCTTACTTCGATACAGAATAAATTGAGAAAATATAGCCAGGTCCATGAACAAAGTACCCAAGCTTCCCAATAACCATGAAGCATTAACAGCCATATACCGTCCATATATACTTTGTCGTTCTCCTGGTAGACACCTACCATTTTTACCTTGGCAAACCGGCGAGTATGCAAAGATAGAGAGGACATAAGTCAGATTGCCAATGCATGCAAATAGGAAGAAGAGTAGCGATACTCCTTCAGTGCTCTTCCGGCGCCAATTCAGCAGGAGTTGAGGGATTCTGCTGGCAAGATAGAACAAAGCACAAAGATATCCAAACACTTGACCCGTAATATCGAATTGGAGCGTGCCGTCTGATTTTGGAATATCATCCCCCTTGTGATGTCTCTTCCTTGAAGTGGCACTAACATACCACCCTAGAATTCCAGCAGCGCAAACGAGAGTGATGCTGAAGGTGTTGAAGGCTATTATCTGAAACGTTGATGACGGCCGTGGGGGAGTATCGGTGACTTCTTTCCTGAGAGGCACTGCTGGCGAGAGATGGGTTCCGTCGACAGCTGTAAGGTGGTTTCGTAAAGAGGCGACTGAAGTAAGAGATTCCCGTCGCTGCTTAGTGGCCGGTCTGCCATTTGAGCCATTATGTTCCCCTCCTGGTGTGTTGTGTAGTAAGGGTGTTCGCTCGGATGATGGTACCGTTTGTATTGCAGTTTCAGATGACGAGCTGGCTCTTCCAGCTTCCGGCTCTGGAGGTTTGGTGCTTTCTGATATACCGAGTCCACGGTAATAGAAACATTGACCAAGCAAGACAATGTCTGCAATAGTGTAGTATACTGCCAATATGATCATAGTAGGCAGAACACCTTGCATAACGGCTCCAATAATATTGAAGACATCCCCGGCAAGCCAAACGATAAGGAATTCCAGAGAAAGTCCATCAGCGGAGCTCCGTCGGAAGTTTTCAATTATCTGAGGAGAAAATACAACAACCCAGCAAGCTATTGATATGGATCTATCAAATACATCAGCACATAACATGGAAAGTGAATCTCCTCCCAGCAAGCCCCAAGCCTAGCTCTATACGCCAAGTATAGCATGTCAAATATTAGGCAAGGAAATTAGCCATCATAACCTACCCGCAAATCCCGCTCAATGCTTCGATGCTCGTTGCAGAGTTGAGGGGAAGCATATCTACCCTCAGAGTTAGGGTAGTTAAGCAAACAAAACCAAATGACGAAAGTGCTCGACGAAAACAGAATCACAGATACTGCTATCTCCAATGTATGAAATGGCTTTTATTTTCTGGCTTTTGATCTGTTAAAGAGCTGGATCCATGACAAGCAGGTTTGCAATGCAATGAATAAAAAAAAAGTCTTTCCATGGAAAAGGTCAAAATGTCGACGTCATATTCACGTGACTCTGTTTCTTCCCAAGGTTCCGTGGCGAGCTCACCCGAGGGAGAAGCAAGTAGAAAAGATATATAAACAGAATTAAGAGAACGGGTTCATGGAGTGGGTGTGACATCGTCGTGATTGGTATCGCTAACGACGTCTTTCCACTCTTCTAAAAGAGCAAGAGTATCCTTGCACTTATCCCGCATCAGCTCGCAAGCTTCTGCACCCAGAGCAACTCGGACTGGAATCTTCCGGCCAGCGGCACAGCCAGTCTGCGTGAGAATGTCAACAATAATCTTGCTACCTTTTACCAGATCTCCGGGTTGTTTATGATCTTGGCTATTGCTTTCTTCGATTGCTGCTCTGGTAGGAGTGTTGTCGTAATCTGGAATGGGATGTAGTGCAGCAAATCGATGGCCTGCAGCCAGTAGATTTGACCGGAAATCACCAGGCTCAGGGGAGGTGACAGAAATCCCAAATGGTTCTAATTCTACACGAAGTGTCTCTGTAGCTCCCGAGAGGGCCTTCTTTGTCGCAGAATATAGTCCTCCTCCAGCAGTATTCGTCCAAGATCCAGCGCTGGACGTATTGGCAATGACACCGGAATGCTGCGATCGCATATAGGGCAGGATCGCACGGATAACGTTTAGCGGCCCAAACACGTTTGTGTTGAACAGGGCGTAAGTTTCCTCCGGACTGTTGTGAGAATGTTAGGGATAAACATTCCCAGAGATTGGAGGTGGATGGCAGGAGATATCCTACCTTACTTCCTCCAAAGCGCCTTGTTGGATGTATCCAGCATTATTGACAAGAATATCAATACGTCCATAGATGTTGTAGGCCTCCCAGACAAGACGTCTGATATCGTCAAGACTACTCGTGACGTCAAGTCCAAAGACGTCAGCGCCAGCATCCTTTAACTTGCCAATCCTTTCAAGCTTCCTAGCAGTCGCAATCACTTTATCGCCTCGTCTCAGGGCTTCGAGAGTCATCTCCCATCCGAAGCCGGACGAGCAACCGGTGATAAACCACACTCGAGGAGCCATGTTCGACGAGTGAAAGCAGAAAAATGATGTGAAAAAGCCCAGACTGTTTCAATCTTTGCCATTCAAAGGGATTAAACCAATGGAGCTTATATAGCAATCTCAGTTATCGTCCTGAGGCGCATTCTTCCGACTTTCAGGGATGTTTTCGGTGTCATCCACATCAAAGCCTCGGGTTATTCGTCAGAGTTGCGGGAGGATCCAGAGACATTAAGAGCAGAAGCGGGATTTCTCCTGTCCAACGTAATATCTCAGTCAGCTTGCTGTTCGCCCTTTCTTGACAGTCGATTGGAAGGGTTGCGTAGGCTTTGGTGCACTATGGAACCCTAAAACAAAACCCGCAGAGTCACACCCGGAACATCCCCGGAGGTGTATTTTCATAACGGTAGAGGCGGATGTGTCCCCTAGCTTACTCTCGTCGTAGAATCTTGCGGTGTGAGGGTTAATGACGCTTGACGATCTCATGGTGTCCTCATGAGAAATAGACTGAGAAGCGGAAGACGTTCCAGTGACGTCGTCACTTACACAGTTCCAAATCGGGCCCGGATTGGACGGGAGGATCGCGGAACGGAGATACTTTAATCCTTAATTATACGGCACCCGACACAGACCAGTTGCGCCTTCCATTCATAGACTTCTAGTACGATTATACAGAATGATATCTCATATTATCAGACATGCGTACTATATATAGGCTCTAAAGGGCCTGTCCACTCTTGCTAGCTAGGTAAAGCCTTTGATATACGCCCCCAAGGGATATCAGTTGTGTGTGGGTCCCGGCTTCGACGATGCGCCCATCGCTCATAACATAGATCCGGTCTGCGTTGACGACGGTGCTCAGTCGGTGAGCAACAGTGATCGTCGTACGCCCCTGTTTAGCTTTCTCAAGAGCCTGCTGAATGCTTGCTTCTGACTGTGAATCCAATGCAGACGTGGCTTCGTCCAGTAGCAAGATCCTGGGTCGGCGAAGGATAGCTCGAGCAAGCACGACACGCTGCTTCTGGCCAACACTAAGTTGGTTGCCTTTGCTGCCTACTTCTGTGTTGTAGCCGTCACTGGAAAATGATTAATGGTTAGATTATAAAATAAAGGTGAGGATTGAGGCTAGAAACTCACGGAAGACTGATGATGAAGTCGTGGATATTAGCTTCACGACAGGCATCATATATTTCTTCATCTGTTGGCTTTTCATTTTCACCTTGTCCAAGGATCAGGTTCATCTTCAGTGTACCACTAAAGAGGTTAGGCTCTTGGCTAACCAGCCCTATGCGACTGCGGTACTCTGACAGGCAGAGAGACCGGATGGGCTTCGAGTCAACAAACACTGTTCCGCCAATAGGGTCATAGAAGCGCTCGATCAGTGAGATAATAGTACTCTTGCCGGAACCAGTGGCGCCGACAAAGGCCACGTTTGCTCCTGCTGGGATATTAAAGCTCACTTGGTCTAGGGCGCGGTGGTTTGGGCGTGAAGGATATGAGAAGCTAACAGAGTCAAAGGCGATGTCACCGCGCATTGGGGTCAGTTTCTCTCCGTAAGGGGATGACGGGTCTATAGACGATTTTTGTGTCAACAAGCGCTGCAGAGATGCGGCAGCTTGCTTTGCCTGGCCGATATTCGGAGTCCAGGAGAATACCAAACCCGCAGAGATAGCACTCATAAGCATCGCAGACTGGACGGCGATCGATTGGAAAAGGGTATACTCTCCACTGAGGATTAGCTGACCGCCATACCAGAAGCTGAGGGCCATGCAGGCATAGTAAGCTGATTGGGTTAAGGCGTACATGAAGGACGCTTTCAGATTTGCTCCCAGAGCATCCTTTTTAGTGCTGTTGAGAATTGCCTCAAACTCTGCCAGTGCAACCTTCTCCCGGGTTAGAGCAGCGATAGTCTGAATACCATTGAGCGTCTCTCCAGCAAATTCAGCAGCTTTATTGGCAAAGACCTCATTGTTTCTCTCAAATTCTCCAACAAGTATAATCCCAAGATACCCACCTCCTATCATCAAGGGGACCACCGCGAAACACACAAGCGCTAGCTTCCATCCAAGTGCAAATCCAACAATGATTCCAGAAACAAGCGAAGAGATACAGATAAGGATGGCGCCCAGAGCGCTACCACTCAATCCTGTCAGGTCACTGGTAGAATTGGAGAGGAACCCAGAGAGGGCAGCCGCAGAATTTTCTTTCTTATCAAAGAAGGATATGTCCATTCTCAAGTATTGGCTGAGCGCGAGAGACCGAACTCGTTTCGTGAGATGCTCTGAACTGAAGGCAAAAGTGACGCCTTGAACGGCGAACCCTATCAACATCACAACCGCCAGAGCAAAGAACATCCATGCATAAAAGCTTGCATTAGATTGGATCTTGTCTGCGTGGTCTAGGGGTTGGGAGATGGACGTGATAGCTTTACCAAAAAGAACTGCAGATGCTGGTTCTTCAAATCCCACGACAATGCAGCAGATGAGTCCTATAATGAGCCAATGCGATTCTCCCTCGTTGAGCCTGAAAATAAATAAGATCATGGACCAGAGCAAAGACGAAAATCTTGATTTTGCATCGTTATCACCTGCCATAACTTTGTGAACCACTTCAGTTGCAGGTGGACTTTCGTCCCTTTCATGAGCAGGGGTAACATTGGCTGTCTCAGGAATCATTGATGTAGACATCCGATTTTTATTCCCTATATCCTGTGCCTGCACCAGGTCATAATAAAATGATTTGGCAGCCAGCAAGTCATCGTGCTTTCCGCTCTCGACGACCCGGCCTGCGTTGAGAACAATGATATTATCCGAATTGCAGATTGTGGAGAGGCGATGGGCAATAACTATGGTGGTCCTCTTGCTGTCTTTTCCTGCCATGGTCGATAACAGCTTGGCTTCTGTCTCGCTATCAAGGGCTGAAGTCGCCTCGTCTAGGATAAGAATCCGAGGATCTCTAACCAAAGCTCGAGCAATAGCGATCCTTTGGAGCTGGCCTCCAGAGAGTCTCGAGCCACGTGTACCTACGACTGTGTCATATCCCTGAGGCAGCTGGTCAATAAATTCACTTGCCTGAGCTATATCGGCAGCTCTATATACGGCTCGTTCCCGTTCAAGCGAAGAGGCTGTTTCCCACCGAGGCCCGGTAAATCCACAGGCAATGTTCTCAAAGATAGACCGATTAAACATGAACGACTCCTGCTTCACGACTGCGATCTGTTGACGAACCCAACGAAGCTGGTAATGTGACAGGTCTGTTCCATCCAAGAGGATACGCCCTGCCAGGGGATCATAGAAGCGCAAGAGAAGATTTGAGATAGAGCTTTTCCCGGATCCGGAGTGTCCCACAATAGCTGTAATTTGTCCCATTGGAAACTTGATGCTCACGTCTTTCAATGTGACGACGTTTGGCCGGCATGGATATATGTGCCTCACCTTACGAAGCTCTAAAGTGCTGTCAAAGCGCTCTGGTATATACCCGTGGTCCGAAGATGAATCTATTAATGACACGCGTTGAATGATCCTTGCCAGACGGCCGGCTCCAGCTGTAGCTGCAGCAAATGCCTCTAAATTGGAGCCAACACCCAATACGCAGAAGGCAGCAGACTTTGATATCATTGAGATGGCTACAATTGAAGTAAAAGACGTTTTTCCCTCTGTAAGTCGAATTGAACCTTGCCAAAATGCTAACGCAACATTGAAATAGCCGCTTGCGATGCAGATGGTGAGAAGGAGTTGGTTGAGCGAAGAGAGAACAAAACCATGCTTGGCCGCTTGCGCCAAAAAGTTCATGTATTTTGCATGAATATATGGCTGCATGCCTAAAGAGGTTGCCGTTTTGATAGAGCCGAGGGCCTCTTCGACCACAGCTGATCCGGCCGACGACGCCTCGATGCTGCGACCACTGTATAGAACGGTTAACTTGCCACCAAAGTAGAGGACTCCGTAACCCAGTGCAAAAGACCAAATCATTTCAAGCATCAAGACCCAATCAAGAATGAAACACACCACAATAGTAGTGATAAATGTGCCAAAGGCGCTGATGGTCTGTGACAGCTTGGAGGATATTGCATTCTGTATTGCCTTCGTGTCGTCCGTGAGATGGGAAAGAATATCACCAGATCCATTGTCGTCGAAAAGCGCCATATTTTGCTTCAAAACTGCTGCAAGGTATTGCATTTTGATTCGGTGGGCGACTCTAGCTCCCACGAAGTTGAAGCCAGCCGTCGAGACAAACCATGTTACCAGAGCTGTGATAAGGACATAAACATAGTATACCACATACTTGTCCAACAGTGGTTTCACACTGTAGCCGTTAGACTCAGCCCTGGCAAAGGCGAGGATAATCCGCGAGCTGATAAGCTATATAATCGAAGTATACCGTTAGTTTATATACTTTGCGATCAATGGAGGAAGCAGTGCGGATTACCGGTGTAAATGGCACCAAGCCACCCGCAACAATCGCGCATACAGTGCATATGGTGATAAGGACAGTTTCCGGCCAAGTTGCATAGCTAAAGATGCTGAAGAAGGACAGCTTCACATCTTCCACTCGCAGTTGGGATGCCAGGGCTTCTTGCTCATCAGCAGCCACATCTGTCAATGTTCCGTACGCAGCAGGCCTTGCAACCCCAGACAATAATTTCCTCTGAGCAGACTCTCTTCGTTCATCGTTGCCGACCATGGCGGCGCAAATTCTGGGAAATGACTGACACTATCAGCCAGTAGTTCAGGACCAACGTTGGAGAGGTCTTTCATAGAGCGTATATAGCAGTCAGAGCAATGGGTATCATAGGAAAGACCGGCCCAGGATGATGGCTGTCTTTTACTTATTATTGCCAACCTTAGTTATCCCTAGAACCGGGTAATGTATTCAATTGGGGGCAATGGGTTCGGATTCTGGTAAACGTGGTTCACACTGCTGGGGGATGTTCGGCGAGCCAGACTGGGAATAGAGCTCCGTTTAGCTATCCTTCTACGGTGGATCAGATATACGGAACAGCTGTGAGAATGTGCTATACGCTGATCAACAAGATTCCTCGCAGATCAAGATGAGTTTGGCGTTTTCTACCCCCTGGTCGAGCTGGCTGAGTCGGAGGCCAAACCCGGTTAACCTCTCGTAGTCAGCTGAGTGTACTCCGTCCAGGGTACATGAGTTCTCGCTGCATCTGCCCCTGAAAGAGAGAAATTCTCCAGCATTCTGTGTGTAAGATTACTCCCATTTTAGCGAGAGAGGAATTGGGCGTTGCCCTGGGGTTATCGTGCTATGAGCATCCAGAGGGGTATGCAGAAGTGGTGGATTTACATACTTCGCTGAATTGGTGCATTTCTATATTATATCAACATCTACAAAGCGTCAGCAGCCTGGGCTTTGAATTGCTCTATGGCTTCCCGCTTCAGCTGTCTTTTGCTCTTTATAGGGCCATTGCCATTGCTCTCTGTCGGAGTGATCTTTGACGGCCATTTCTCTCTGCAGCGTTTCTCATCTTCCTCTGACCAGGCACAGGGGAGAATCGCAAATACTAGGTATGATGTATGTGTCTTAAGCTCAGGCTCGGAACGGTGAATAAGCGTTCCCTGCTTGTACTGCGGAACTGAGGGCTTTGGCTGCCACGTCTTTTCAGCCCTTGCAGGTCTTGACTCTGCAGGGCTATCCTCCTTGATTGATGCTGATATGGTTTCCGTGTTCTCTGATTTGGCGCCATTCTCCTCTTCCTCGTGGCCTTCAGCTTGTGCAGCCTTCTTGCTGGCGAACTCTGCAGCGTTTCTGATCTGCTTCTCACGGAACGCCTTTGCGCGCTCCTCGTGAGTCCTCAGCCGGCCAATTGCCTGTTCTACAGTTTTGGGATCCGGCGCTGAGGCATTCTTGTGGTATGATTCTACCCCATATCGTTCTCTTCGAACTTCTATCTGCCTATGCACAACTTCAACCATGGATATTGACAGCCACGAGTACTGTCGAAGAGTGCTGATAGTCTGTTGCGCCTGTTCTAGACAAGGTGAAAAGGTACATATATGTACCGGTGAAGTGGGATCCAGTGGTGACTCCTTTCCATCAGCAGGCTCCCTGACCAGGTGCTTGAGTGCTTGCCAGGGAGCAGGGAGATCCAGAAAAACGGCATTAGCTCGAGGCGACTCGTTACTGACCGGCCCGTCTGCTAGCAAAAACCCATCGGCACAAACATCACGGTGGTTCAGTCTCACAATCCCATCCAAGCCGTGTTCTCCTAGCTCCCGCCTGATGGTTTCCGCACGCTGCGAGTGAAATTCGAAGCTGCACACCTTACCTCGCCTGCTGTCATTTGTGCCATTGGGGTAACCATTGAATACCGCCCTTGCAGCTGCGTGAGTAAAAGAGCCGCTACCAGCACCGGCTTCAATAATTGTACTTCCAGGGCGAACGCGCAGCCGGTGTAGAATGTAGCTGCTGTCTGGAGTGTAGACCACCTGCGTCCGATGGGGCAGCGAGCTGGTCCACGACTCTGGTGTAGGCCGTAGGAGGTGTATAAAACCGCTTGATGCAGTTACTGCCGCCTTGTTCGTAGACTTGTCCTCTGATATATCGGCGTCCTCTGCCTTGCGCTTCAACGGGTTCGATCCTTTGGCCGCCTTTGGTCGGCGTCCTCGAGAGCCGGTGTCGACCTTCGAGGCGATGATCTGGGACCCCCAGGGACTGCCGATGAGTGTACTATGAGGAAACGAGCCGAACCTCGTCGTCGTGACCTTGCCTTCGTCGTAGCCCAGGTCCTCGTCGTCGTGCGTCTTGAGCACTGTAGCAATCGCATGGTCGCGGCGGAGATGCAGCACCGCAAGGGAGTCAGCCTCAGCAGTCGGCCCGGGCGTGAGAAAAGGAGACACCATCGTTTCAATTGAGCCTGGCTGTCCTTCAGCGGCTTTCTTCTCTTCTTCTCACTCTTCGTTGGTTTTATGTAGTTTCTCAACTCCCTCGTGAGCATCCAAAGAGAAAAAAAAATAATAACTAGCTAGTTAATCAAAGCACCGAGATTGCAAACAGTGCAAACTCCGTCCAGCGAGCGACTCACTTGTCTTTTCTTCTTCCTCGATGCGCAAAAGAGTCATAAAGCCGACTCAGCGCAGCGCCAGCAGCAGGACACATACATGAACCTCCTCCGGCAGAGCCTTCGTCTTCCTCGAGCCACAGTCACAGCTGCTTCGACACGCCGTCTCCGACCTGTACCCGGGCTCTGCAGAGCGTTTGCGACATCACCGTCTGTCTCTATGGCAGCTCCCCGCGAACAGCCTCCGTGGCAGCAGCCCACACCCCACCAAGGCTTGCAGCGAGAGCTGCCGCCGCTGAAGATCTGGAACTCGCTGACCAGGTCGAAGACTCCGTTCGTGCCTCTGGACCCGGAAGGGAAGAAGGTAACCTGGTACGCTTGCGGTCCGACTGTGTATGACGATGCGCATCTTGGGCACGCGCGCAACTATGTCAGCGCAGACATTGTCCGGCGTATCCTCCGGGACTATTTTAAATTCGATGTTAAATATATCATGAATATAACGGATGTGGACGACAAGGTACGTTCAGTCTGCCTTGTCCTGTTGTGCATCAATGGGTGTTGACCTTTGATCTTCTAGATCATCACTCGAGGTAGACAGCAGCACCTGTACAATCAATTCAGCGCCGAGCACCCGTCAATCGACCAAGAGCTTCTGGATACCGCCAAAGCTGCTTATGAAGCATATATCACAAAGAACCTGCCGCTAGTACCGGCATCGACGCCAGCACATGAGCTCAAAGATACCGCAGAGAAAGTATACGCTGCTGTTCTTGATGGGAAGCCCCTCGAAGGCAATTCAAAGCCAGGTGAGCCGGAGGCTAAGGTTAAAATGTATATAAAGACGCTGTCTACTGCTGCTGAGGCGCTTACGGTGGCTTCAACTCCCGGCGGTAGCATACCGGTAGCTACCTTCTACGACAAGACCCAGGATATACTATACCCCTACCTTGATACCCTTAAAGGAGCATCAATCCAAGGATCTGACCACTCGATATTTACCCGTCTGACTAAAGAGTACGAAGACCGATTTATGCAGGATGTACGAGACCTCAATGTCCTGGATCCTGACGAGATCACTCGAGTCACAGAATTTATGCCTGAGATAGTGAGCTTCGTTGAACGTATAATTGAACACAAGTTCGGATACGTGACCCCTGATGGATCCGTTTACTTTGATATTGAGAATTTTGAGGCGGCTGGAAATAGCTACGCCAGGCTTGAACCTTGGAATCGGAATGATGCCAATCGACAGTCAGAAGGAGAAGGGTCTCTATCTAACAAGCAGGCCGAAAAGAAGTCTTCTGCTGACTTTGCTCTCTGGAAAGCCTCGAAGGCTGGTGAGCCAAGCTGGCCTAGTCCCTGGGGTAATGGCCGCCCTGGCTGGCACATTGAGTGTTCTGCAATGGCTTCGTCTCGACTTGGAAAGCAGATGGATATCCATTCGGGTGGCATTGACCTAGCATTCCCTCATCATGACAATGAGATCGCCCAGAGTGAGGCATATTGGAGCTCGACTTGCTCACACGTGCAATGGGTCAACTACTTTATCCACATGGGGCATTTGTCTATCCAAGGGTCAAAAATGTCAAAATCACTGAAGAACTTCACTACTATTAGAGATGCTCTTCAAAGAGGTGACTGGACTCCTAGAAGCCTTCGCATCGTTTTCCTTCTCGGTGGCTGGCGAGATGGAATTGAGATTACAGATGAAATTGTAAAGGCTGGGAATGCCTGGGAGGAGAAAGTAAACAACTTCTTCATCAGGGCCAAGGACCCATCAGTCAAGCTCCCTGAAACCACCTCGGACGAAGAGCTCCCCGCTGCCTTAAAGGCGGCCCAAGACAGCGTCCACAAACACTTGTGCGATTCGTTCAATACTGCTGGCGCCATGTATGCCATTTCAGAGCTGATCACCAAGTTTAACAACACAAGTGAAGCCGCTCTAAGTGCCCAGAATACGCATGCGGTAGCCAAATGGTTAACATCCATGGTCAACATATTTGGACTCAACTCTACCGCAGGGCCAGATAGTGAAAATATTGGCTGGCATGGAGACGAAATTGCTGAAGAGGCGAAACCCTACGTCTATCCTCTCTCTACTATTCGTGATACCCTTCGCCAAACAGCAATCGCCAAGACTGGCCTCACACCTGATTCCATCAGATCTGTCGTGGAGGAAGGACGAAAATCCATTACTCCCGAGCTGCTTGATCCCCAGCTTACCAATTCGTTCAAGGATGTGTTCAACAATTTCTGCTCTAGTGCCACAGCTCTCACTGAATCGAGCAACCTATCAAAGGAGATTCTAGACCTCTGCGATACCCTCCGAAACACAGGCCTATTTGATCTCGGCGTCTACCTCGAGGACCGGGCTGACCTACCGGCACGTGTACGCCCCGTCACACGAGACTTGCTCCAGGCCAGACAAGAAGCTGAAACCAGAGCCAGGCAGAAGTTGCTGGAAAAGGAGGCTCGTGAGAAAGAAGCTGCTGAGAAGGCCGCAAAGGGGAAAGTAAGCCCTTTGGAGATGTTCAAGACAGAAGCATACAGTGCCTGGGATGAGGATGGCCTACCCCTGAAAGATGCAAAAGGCGAAGAAATCACCAAGAGTCAGAAGAAGAAGCTGAAGAAAGAATGGGATAGGCAGAAGAAGGCGCATGAGACTTGGCTTGCTTCTCAAAAGACTGCATGACTCTAGATCAGCTTGCCCTTCTCCTATTTTTTGACTTTTCTTTGCATCGGTAGCGCTTATTTTATAAACTACATGCATCTACACTCAATTGATTATATGGGTGAATAATTTCTTCACAATCTACATGCATATATATTATTCCTTGCTATATCCCACTCACCTCCAAGGCTAAGAGAAATAGCCAAATATGTATAATGACCGAGGTTTGCCCATCTTGTTGAGACTCACTTTCTATTCAGCTAATAAGTGTCATTAAGATGACCCATTCTGTTGCTAAGTTCTATAGATTCGGTGTGATGACCCTTATCCGACCCTCCACAGACGGAGAAATAACAGGTAATTCCTTAAGGGGATGTCTCCCTCGGATGACTGCATTTCGGGCTCTCCTGATACCCTCCACGGCCTCGTCTTGCTGCTTGCCACTTCCATCTCCACAACCATCTGCTTCGAACACTTGCAGCAAGAGGTTCGTATCCGTCATCGAGCCCTCAGCGTCAAGTAGTGTCTCACAATTCCGAAAGCAAGAATAGCCATCAAACCCTGATGCTATAAAATCCACCATGGCCACCGTATACATATCCCTGGACAATACAGCACGCCGTATCCCATGCTTTGGAACATAGAGAATATCCCCTACCCTCTGTCCCTCAGGACGACTCCAGTCTACCGCCATGATAAGCCCTGATACATGCAAAAAGCGACCATCAGTATGGGCGTCAGATACCGAATT
Source organism: Trichophyton verrucosum HKI 0517 (assembly GCF_000151505.1). Classification (NCBI taxonomy): domain Eukaryota; kingdom Fungi; phylum Ascomycota; class Eurotiomycetes; order Onygenales; family Arthrodermataceae; genus Trichophyton; species Trichophyton verrucosum. Next base: position 29,300 of record NW_003315326.1, on the reverse strand, counting down.
TTCCAGAGCTTCTGCAAGAACATGGCCGCTGACACGTTTAATAACGAATGCGTTATCAAATGGGCTAATGTCAATGATATCCCGGATCCGTAAAGGTTCGTCTCTCCCTGGGTCAATAATCCTGTCACAGCGGATAGCTCCGCTGTTGATGAAGGCAATGTTCGTGTTGTAAAAGGAACGTACCACATCTGCGAGCATGTTCCCGAGATTGGACTCTCGGCTGCGGACGACCCGGGATCTTCCTTCAAGGGGGATAGCAGTTATGACGAGTGGCTTTTCCACCAGCTTGGCTATTTTTGCTTGCACGTCTGTTATAGCCTTCATGGTTATGGGGCATGGTGGTATGTTCGCATAGTTCGGCAGGGACTTCAGGTCCGCAACCTGATATACTGAATGTGTGAATTGGCTTCATGTGAGTACGTGGGTGTTAAGAAATATTAGTGAAAATGGGGGTTTCATTTCTCTTACGTTTTGACTTTGATATAGAAGACTTGCCGTCAGCTTGTTTAGAAACGGTGAGACGCAGCACCGACAGGCCATTCCAGTCAGTTCCGCTCTTGATAATGCGTATATCGCCTTCTGTGCAGAGTATTCCGGTAGCACTGGCAGAAGTGAAGCCCTGGTGGTGGACCCTCGGGTCATTATTGGAGTCTGTGGAAGATCTTTGAATGACGTCGTGGTCATGGCCACCGAGTATCAAATCAACCCTTCCACTACCAGTTTTGGTATTCTGCGAGACTGCAATGTCCTCCGCCAGCCGCATATGGGTCAATGCTATAACAAGGTCGCATTTTTTTGACTCCCGCAGATATCTTGCTGTGGTTCGGGCCACACTAACAGGGTCGCATATAGTGCAGTTGGGTAAGTGCTGGCAGTTTGACGGCCAGTCACTTGCTAACCCTTGTAAGTAGAAGATCATACACAACCGATTGATTAATTGAACACCCGGGGGTAATGATGGATATGTCATGCAAATAGGATGAACTTACGTTCCAGCCAAACCGATGAATCCAACCTTCAGCCCACCCACCTCTTGGATGATATATTTATGTGCCAGGGCTAACAACTTATCATCTCGCCCCTGAGTTGACTGCGGATTCTTCCGTAGCACATTCGTGAGCAGCTAGGGAAACTTGGTGACTTTGGATAGTTCAACTAGGCGGTCTTCGCCAAAATCGAAGTCATGGTTCCCATAGCAAGCAACATCAATGTTCATGGTATTGAGAATCGTCGGTATATGCTCACCACGAAGGACGGACGCCTCTAGAGATGGGGAGAAAGCGTCGCCGCTGAATAGCCGAAGCTGGTAATCGGGGGCAGAGACATCACGAGTGAGGTATCGTGGATTGGCCAGGATGGATGCGAAGCGTGCAACCTGTTCAGCGTCGGAGATGTGGTACTACGTTCAGAATGATTATATCAGATGTTTAAACCTATTGAATAAGGATCTCATGATTGTATAATTACCACGTCGTTAAAGTGGAGGAGGGTGATATCCTTGGTTTGGGCCATATCAATGCAATACTTATAGCCACCCCTGAAGCATTCTTGGAAGTCGATATTATTCTATCTCTCCTTTAATTATTTATCATTTAGTCTGGCAGCAGAAGGAAGCTCTTAATTTTAATATGGGCTATCGAGTGCAATATGGTAGCAAGGAAAAGTAAGGTGAATTCTTAACTATTGATCTTGATGACCTGACAGGGGTCTCAAGGCTGTCATCACAGTCATCACAACTCCACTACGAGTAGGCTTACAGGCAATGGCAAACGGCTGGTCAATGACAGTATTTACGTCTTACGCCGTGATGTCGAGATTCTGTTTACCCTGCGGCCTAGCAGCGCTCTCTAAGTGCGCTTCTGGTAGGCTGTTACTGGCTCTTTTCCCAACCCCTTAGGCAGTGACTCGACTAGGGCTGCAGCCTATCATAAGGTGACGGACTGGTCAGAGAAAGCAAGAAGAATAGTGGATGAATAAACAAAGCAAAAGCAGTGAAGATAACTAGCAAATAGAATCTGCAATATATAAAGGGGCAACGGTGGCCATCTCAGGACTTTTTCTTCTTCCAAATTTCCTCAACATGTTAACTATTCAACCCACTGCTATCCTAACAGTCATGGTCTGCCCTGCAGCCCCGCGAAGGAGTGCCAGACAATATGTATAGTTGCTGAAGGATACCAAATGGCCAAGTAGGCGTGCATCCTACCACAAAGTCGGGTTGTACCGTGTTCGCAACCGAGCGAGGGAGAATTATGAAGTATGCTCAGATTGGGAGGAAGAAAAGTCCAGCAAGACTTAATAACAGCTGTAGAAAGCTGAATTAAGACTCTAGAATACCATATATAGTTGTCAATAGCAGCGAATTAGTTGAAAAGAACTCATGATTTGCTTTGGAGATGAAGACCTCATAATGGTCCTGTAAGTTGTATATCCAGAACTTTGGACCTGCTCTCCATAAATAAAACGAAGGTTAAGTCCACTAACTAACGACCCGATTTCCTTCTTTCGTGAAAACACGGTGAATAAGTGGCCCTTGACGCTGGTGCTAGTATAGAAGGACGGCATCTTGCTTCTGACCTGAGATATAGATATATATTTATATCTATAGTCTTGCTTGAATCCGTTCATTGATGGAGCCAGGGTCCGGATTCTTTCGTCTCAGTTCCCGCTGTGTCATCTCACGAGCAACAGCTAGGAATGTCTTCACATAGTGTTCCACGATAGGCATGTCACTCTCCGTAGCCCACACAGGGAGCTTTATAGCGCACTGGTAAAATTGCAACGCATTCGGGAATTCTGTCGTTGGCTGTATCTTGCCCCATCTTTTATCACCAAATCTTGGAACAGCTTCGTGGGAATGGGTGAACAATGGCAGCTCATTCAACAAGCCTGTCGAACACGGGATGTCTACTTCCAGCAGCCCATGGACATCGACTAGTTCCTGCACAAACTCATCACGGGTGAGGCCCTCAGGCGCCTTTGAGGAATCGAATTGCATTACAAAGGCATACCAGGCATGCTTATCATTGCTGTTGTCGTTGACAACAGGCATTTTGAGAAAGGGAATAGTGGATAGGCCTTTTGCAATGTAGAAAGCATAATGTTGGCGGTATCGATCATGGACTGGCAGGAGATCAAGTTGCTGGTTTGCAAGGGCTATTGCCAGTGGGTGGGCTCGCATGTTTAGCCCTAGGCCCGTCACTATCAAGTAGATTCAGTGGTAAGTTCTATAAACTTATGAATCGATGCGGTGAGATATAGAGATGTACTTACGCCAAAATTTCCGCAATGGATGATCGTGCGGAACTTCCTGCTTCGCACGTTTATTGAAGTGCCCATGAAGAATGGCTCGGGAGTAGTAATCCGTCGAATTGGTAGCTAGGACGCCGGCCTGTCCGCCCATTACATTCTTCTTAGCCTGCAAAGACCAAGCAGCCATATCACCCCAGGATCCGACGGTCCGGCCATCAACAATCGCGCCATGGGCATGGGAGCAATCTTCCAACACCTTGATGTCCACCTTTCGAGCATTATCGACAATCTGGCGCATGCGACATGGCAATCCCCACATATGGGTGACGATAACCGCCTTTGTTTTAGGCGTGGCTCGCTTGAGTATTTCATCTGGATCGATGTTTCCATCTTCCAGGCTGTCACAGAATATAGGGACAGAACCATACGGCATTAAGGGCGATGCCGTGGCGAAGAAAGTGTATACGGGGCAGAGAACCTCATCTCCAGGTCGCAAGTCCAACGCCTCAAGCATATGGAGAATTGCTATAGTCCCAGAGCTGCATACAAGAGCGTGTTTCAAGCCATGCATCTTGAGCCATTTTTCTTCAAAGACCTCATAGATGTCGGACCTGTTGTAGATGGAGAGTGAAGAATGCATCTGACGTACAACAGCAGCCTCAGACTCGGGCGAAAGCAGTGGCCATACATGATGCACACCTGCTAGAGAAGCTTGTGCATAAGATCCAGCAGAGTTTCCGGGAGTAGTAACCGTCTCAGTGGCATTTGGGCTGTTGTATGCACGGCGAGTGGCTTCCATCACCATGACGGTATCTTCTAGGTTGGCGATAGAGGCGAGGAAATCGGACTTTGCACCGGTGACCCAGGCAGAGAATTGTTGCAACATCGAGTTGACAACATACTTCTTCTCCGAAGTGTCGTGGAAATGAAACGTTTCGTTGCCATTACTATCTCGTAGCCTTACATCTTTGCCTTCTAAGGCAAAGGTGCCGTGGGTACCAGTAATGATGAGACGTTCTTCGTTCCTGTGAGCTACTCTTGAGAGATGAACGTGACCTATGTTACGCTTTGCTGCCTCTCCAAAGTTCATAATGATGTTCGAAACGTCATCTCCCCCATATTCCTGGTCAATCCTGATGCCCTTAGTATTTTGGGCGGTGATTGAAGTCGGCCTCCCAAAGAGGGACACAATCATGTCCAACATATGGCATCCTAAGTCTTCCTATAAGAAGTAAATAATGGTTATTCCACTATATTTGGAAATAAGGCTTAATTGGGAATACATACAGTAACACCAACATCACTTGTTGCCCTCCACGTAGCGTCCAGTTCCGTGATATTGGCTGTAAGTGTTGCAGTGAATGAAGCAACCTGTCCAACCTGAGAAATGAGATCCCTCATCGCCAGATAGCGTGGCTCAAAGCGCTTCTGGAAAGTAATGCCGATTTTGACGGGAAGTTGCTGGAGCTGCTGATATTCGACCGGCGACTCTGCAACGGGTTTCTCCTTCAGGATAGGTACTCCTCTCTGAGCTAACGCCCGACAGCATTCCAAGTGGTATTGGTGTGGGACGCAGACAATCGCAAAGTCTAGTCTCTGCTTGTTGTTCTTCAGCAGATCGTCGACATCTTTGTATACATTGATGTTCGGGTGTTTCTGAGAAAATGCCTGTCGGGTCTTCTCGTTGGTATCACAGCACGCCACCACAATCCATGATCTTGGGTTCTCGAGGATGATACGAAAATGGGTCTTGTATCCACGATGGCCAATGCCAATCATAGCCACCTGAAGCGGTGACTTCTTAACGGCAGTATTCATCTCTTTTTTCTCTTATCAATAACACGCCAGAATGGCCGTAGTGTGGTTGGATCACGGTTGGATTGGGAGTTGAATAGCAGGAGAGGTGGACAGTTGAAGGTCGAGAGCGCACTGCGCAGATGTACAGTTCGAGCCAGTAAAAGAGCTTATATGGAATATCATCTTCACGGCTGAATACTCTATACTTTATCCTATCCCCTGATAAGGCGTCCTGCAAAACTACTACATAGTAGTAGCCAGGAGTGAACCAGGTCCCCGTTTCCCGAGAGGCAGAACTTGAATCAGCACAGGCCAGAAGTGCCAGTCATGGCGTAGTCATGACAAGTAGAGCTGCAGCAACACCATCATGGTACTATGCTGTATGCCAGTAACAGGGTATCTTCATCCGTATCAAACATTTCGACAATGTTGTCCATTCTTCAATATTTTTCAGCTTATTCTTTTTTTTTTTTGTTGCAAGGGATTTGGTCGTCATCTGAGTCACATGGAAACATTGCTGACTCCTCAATCTGGGTCTAGGGCCTCAGGGGGAGGAAGATTCAGGGGCCAGGGGCAGCCAGTTGGCCATCAACAGGTACTAGAATACAATACTATGCTAAATACGCTATCTAGAAGAAAGCGGCAATGGCTCCAAAGAGAGAATAACTAGTTAAGTCTTCGTAATAACTAATATATCACTTTCGGTATTCATCTAGTTACATTAACGTCTTGCTAGCTAACTAGTTAACTGGCGATGTTTATGAGCAATGCCACCTGAGACTGCATGTCCGGGTTCTCCAACACTTGCTCCATACTGACAGATATCCCATTTGCTTGATACCTTTTTGAAAGACCATAGGCAGCAATGAGATTGCCCCACACATTGTAAAAGGGAGTTCTCTCTGTCCAATATATGGCCAGCTGCTCTGGCTGACAACCCAAAGTATCAGCCCAAGCTTCCTCTACACACAACTTCTGACTCTCACGAAACTCCTGGGTGGAGAATATCACAGCATGAGATGACTGTAGCCTCACTGAATCCATGTCACTTTGAGCGAGGGTGCCGGGGAGTAGCATGGGGATAGAGGGCAACCCCATAATATCTGCTGTAGCAAGCTGGAGTGGGTCATCAATATTGTCATGGAAACCACGGATATGCCCCAGCATTCGGGTCAGCATCTTTTGTGCTAGAGACTCAGGAATGACATCTTTGCAAAAATCGAGGGCAATAAATGTCTTTTCTGGCCCAACAGGTGTGCTGAATATCGTGATGTCATGCCGATCTGCTGGGGGCCGGATCTCGTCAACCGTAAAGCGTTGTGTCTCATCCAGCTTGAAGCTTGTGGTTTCCTCGCCTAGGTTTTCGTACTCCACCAGAGTGCTGAGTCCCTCCCATGGCCGCCAGTTAGTACATTCTTCTACAATACGCTTGTATCGGAAATTTTCGAAGCTGACGGCTTCAAAGTACTGCCCTTGTATTTGCTCTAGAAGCTGTCGCCGTGTCATATTGTCTCCAATGCGGACTCGAACCGGGATATTGTCTATGCAGGCTCCGGCTACATGCTCAACTCCTGGGTACATGGCGTTCCGACCCCAAATAACGGAGCCAAAAACGACATCATCGCTGCCGGACATTTCTGCCAGAACCAGAGACCACGCAGCCTTTATTATAGTGCCGATAGTTATCTCGGAGTCTGAACGAACAGCACTAGTATCGATCATGATATCGACTTGCCCATCAAGCACGTATTTCCAAGGAATGCTGGTGTGGCGGAAAATAGAAGTCATTGTAGAACCAGCCAGTATCTTGCTCCAGAAAGCTCTTGCAGAATCCTCATTATGTGTTGCAGCAAAGTGAGAGTATGCAAAGAATGAAGTAGTTGGGTATAGTTCTTGACCGTGAAATGCAGTACCAAGCTCCCTGCATAGTCGTATGAGGCTCACTCCGTCATACTGCAAGTGAGATGCACGCATAACCATACGTTGGATTGTGCCATCTAGGCCGCGAATTAGCCAAAATTTGAGTAGTGAGCGGGAAATATCGACTGGTATGGGGGTATCTGCTTTCACAACTTCTGAGGTAGCCCGAGAAACATCTTTGGTATACATGCAATGTATAATATCAACTGAAAGCTGCTTCAGCGTGACTTGGTAGACTTTTCTCTCGAATACCAAATAGACCGTCCGCAAGATATCGTGATAAAGTATCAGCCTTTCCAGGGCATCTTGGAGATTGACAGCCGTAACACCCGTTGTAGAGAAGTCAAAGGTTATATAATTTGTACCACCGCGGGTCTTCAGGGAAGACCAGGCAAGATTTTCAATCTGATAATCAGTAGCTAGAGCAGCATCCTGTATGTCACTAACGTCCACACCCAAGCGGGGAGCTACTATTTTGGAGACAAAATCTTTGCCCTGACCAATAGGTAAAGCGGAGAAGGGTTCATATAGTGGGCTACCATCTGGCTGTGGGTGTTGATTCTGCTCTGCTAGAATATCAGATATTTGGTTCAGTCGTGGATTCGAGAGAACCTCAGCCACAGTGACCTGGAAGCCTTCACTGCGAGCTGCCACGGCGAATCTCATAGCAAGGATTGAATTTCCACCCAACCAGAAAAAGCTATCTTCTCTGCCAATGCTATTCAGTTCAACACCGAGTAAGTCTGCCCAGAGAGAAGCTACTTTAGCTTCGATTTTTGTCTGGGGTGCGGTCTTTGGTTTACCCTGAGATGAATATATCAAGAAATCCGACTCTGACAGAGGCTCGCAGGCTGCTCTGAGCAATTTTCTGTCTGCCTTTCCAGATGCATTCGTTGGTATGTATGCCAGGGGTAAATATAGTGAAGGAATAAAGTGTGTCGGTAGACGCTTAGCCAAATATTCTTCAATCTCAGCTGCTCTAGTTCTGGATCTATCAGATGCAGGTAGCAATAGATCATGCGTTGGCATAGTGATACAATCACTGCGTGCATCCAGAAATGCAATGAGCATCGGTTGAAATTGGCGGTATGAAGGACGAATGATTTCTACCACTGAGCCAAAATTCGACCCACAGAGTACTTGATTTATGTGATATTCAATCTCACCAAGTTCTATTCGATGACCTCGGATCTTGACTTGTGCGTCTCGACGACCAACGAACTCCAAGTTGCCGTCAGCAGTATATCGAACAAGGTCACCTGTATAGTAGATTCTCTGATGTCTAGTTTCATCCTTCATCCACGGTATACAGTTTCTGAACGAATCCGCATTTAGGGTATCATTCTGCAAGTATCCTCTTGCAACAGTTGGGCCTTGTAGAGCAAGCTCACCCACAGCCCCGATAGGTGCAAGCCTTTCCCGGTTATCGATTCGAACAATCCACGCATTAACTGCTCTAAGAGGTTTGCCCAGGTGGCTAGGATCTCGGATTCCTTTGGATAGCAAATGAACTGCTGCTCCAACTGAGTTCTCTGATGGACCGTAGAGGTTGAATAGTTCGACTTCGTCTGCCCAGGTCTCAATGATATCGTCACTGGTCACCTCCCCCCATGTTGCAAGAGTTTTCAGGGTGGGGACATTCTTTGGTGTCAGTGTCCTAGCAAGAGTCGGTGTCATACCCACCCAGTTGACCTGCAAGTCATTTATGGCCCCTGACAGGTCATTGAGACGGTTCTCTTCAGATGGAATACAGACACAGGCACCCACGAGCAGTGTAGTGATAACCTCAGTCAAAAATGCATCAAAGCTATGACTTGCAAATTGGAGAACTCTGGACTCCTTGTTCATATGGTATGCTTCGATCTGGGAGATTGCGTTTGCCATATAGGTACGATGTTCCATTATGATCCCTTTGGGCGTACCACTGCTGCCAGAGGTGAATTGAATGTATGCAGCATCCTCTGGCTTAACTCTGGTCGAAACGAACGTCCCGGCATGGTCTGATTCGGACAAATTGCCGTCAAACAGAGAATCATAGACGGCTATCTTGGTAAGTGATATGTCAAGTGGTATCCCTGGGGAGTCCTCCAGATCTTTGCCAACGAGCAGGACGCTCGCGCCGGTAGCCTGTAGAATATACCTGCACCTCTCTCCCGGATGGTCATGATTCAGGGCCACCGCGGCTGCACCGGCCTTGAAGATACCGAGCAAGCAGACAGCCGACCACTTTGACTTGCCGAACAAAAAGGCCACAGTGGACGATCCTGGGTCGACGCCAGCTTCATGGAGCTTCCAAGCAACACGAGATGAAAGGATGTCCAGCTGGCGATAGGTTAAATCACCGTCCCAGGCGCAGACTGCAGGGCTCTCAGGCGACTCTTCTACTCGTTTGCATATCTCATCATGGAGGCAGACATCGTAGGAGCCTAGGTCTCGACTGTTCCAAGCTGCGATGTTGCGCGCGTCGGTGGCTGTGAGCAAGTTCAAATCACATAGCCGCTGGCCTGCATTCTCGATAAGCTCCCAAATGGTCTTTGAGAGCAGTTCTGCGAATCTTCTGGCCTGTACCTCGCTGAAGATGCTGGCCGGGTAGTTGATGCTGATTTCTCTTAGTGGGAGATTCACTTCGATGGCCAAATGGGCGCGTGTTTTCTTTTTATCCCAGCACAAGACATAAGCTGTTGAACATCCCACATCAGAGATGGAGTTATAAACGACTTACAGGCGAATAACGAGGAGAATCAACATGATCGATTCCTTTGCCGGTCTCTGCGTTGGCTCCAGAGTCAGAGTCTCGAATCGAGAGTATGGTGTCAAAGAGGCCAGTAGAGCCAGCGAGATCAAGCAGATTTGGGCTTGAATCACCAATAATTGGAAGCTCTATCTCCTCGATCAACTGAGAGAGGCTTGAGAAGGTCTGCTGGCCATCGAGGTGACAACGGAGCAGGCTGTTAGTGCTGCCAATTTCGACTCCAATGCATACATCCTCCACGCCGGCGTAGCTCCCAACGGCGGAGCAACAGGCGATCTTCATTATTATACCCCCCGGGACCTGGTGAGAACGGCTGAATTCCACCAGCGCGTTTATATCTAATGCATCATTGATCGTCACTGTTTGAAAATCAGCCAACAGAGACACTGCGAGGCGACTCTCTTTGGCAGTAAGGATACAGCAACTATCCCAGGTCTTCCATACAGGTGTGGCCTCCTTTGAAGCCGGCTTCATTTTGCTATTTTGGATCGTCCTTGCTAGGAAAGTCAGGCATCTAAATTTATTCAAGGGAACTAGGATATCTAATTTACGATATCTACGGATTGTCCAGTCTCACGAGATATATACATTGCGTATCTCTTGATTTCATGCCACAGTCGAGTGTAGAGGAATTGACGAGTTAGGTATCCTCCCCATGAGAAGACTTCAGTTCGCGGCCCCCGGCTTGAACAGTCATGCTGACACCACCCTCCCACTTAATCCCTGTAGCCATATCAGCTAGTCAGGGGACTGGAGTTTGTCACTTGAAAACCTTTTATTACTGCTCCTTGTCAGCTGTCACGATTCGCTCAATCTCTAGACATGCGTCATTGATACCCCTGTCAGGCTGTCAAGCTGAATGGGCACCACACAGCTTGAACCACTGGGGTAACCCGGGAGCAAGGTTTATTGACATGAAGTCGAGAAATGGGCGAAACTTGCATACCAGCGAATGAATTAGTTATTACATCCAGGAAAGTCCGGGAACTTTATTTTACAGAGCGGAAATCTGGCTTTATATCCCATAGTTCAGAACCATTCATGTCTACCCTGCCCATGGAAACCAAAACAACAGTTCACTTTGGGTCAATCAGCTCCAATGACCTCTATGGATTGGCTTTTAGTAATACTTCAACCGCCTCTATATTCCCCAAGGATGCGGCAATTTCAATAGGTATCATACCAGATTTGTCAACAATATTCGAGTCAGCGTTATAGTCCAAAAGCAACTGCATCATCTCGGTGTCATTAGCCTCAGCTGTATCATGTAAGACAGTCCGTCCCCGTTCATCTCTGGCATTTATGTCCACTCCATGTCGTAGTAGTAGCCGCACTACAGCTGTTTGTCGATTAGCCACCGCTATAGCCATGGCATTCTGCTTTTTGTCCCGAAAGCAAGGTCGAAGCCCGCTAGGTCCAGACAGTTGTCTGCTTATAGTCTCAGTGATCCCAGCTCTTGAACCGGCCTCTGATGGTGACTGTTGGCGAAACGATGCAAGGTCGAGTGTGTCATGAAGTGACGTGTCCCCAAAGTGTAAGCTCAGGTCATACTTCCCTGGCGAAGGACTCGTCGTAACATCGGTATAGGCGGCTGCTGGCAGAGGTGTTCCGCCGCTTCCAAACCCAGGGTCCGAGGCTGGTGTTGATATAGCGATTTGAGTGGAGGTATCTTCGGCGTCATGGTAGTAACCCTGAATGCTGCCAGGTTGACTTCTAGACATCATTTGTGCATTTGGCTGTAGGTTCTCGGAAATTCCTTGAATGAACGTATCGTCCAATTTCGGATAATCGGGACGCAGTATTACTGCTGATGCTGTATCCGAACCCTCGTTCTGACCATCTGATGATGTGTGGCATGGGTTATTAAAGCTACCTCCTAAGCTGCAGCTTACATCTGAGGTCAACATTGTTCTGGAGCCGAGTAAGGTCTGTTGATTAGCCGCAATTGAGACTGCAGACTCTTTAAAGGCTTGCAGCTCTAGGTTCCTAGCTTGGAGCTCTACAATCTGCGCTTTTAAAGCATTCCCTACATAACCAACCAAGTTAGCAATACCATGGCTACTCTGAGATATTGATATCTCGTGGATAAGCTGACGGATGGACTGAATAGGACAAAATGAAAATAACTTACGCCGTTTTCTTTGTGCATCTCTATTCTGTTGGCGCCGTCGTTCAACCAGGGCATCGCTCGAAGTTGGTGACATTTTCGGATAGCATGACAAACTGCCTATGTAGAAACAGTTGCTGGTTTGGTTTAACTATCCACACACCAACTAAGGGGGCACAGCGTAATCTGGTAGAATGAGAAGCCCAGTATTGAGGGTATTCTTTCAATATAGGAGAACGATTATTTAAAGGCACGCATAGTATATGTAAGAAGAAGAGAGCCCCGAGGAGTATGCATAGTAACATTCAAGAGTAGACAGCTGTGATGGGACATGGATTATGCAGGTGAGCTTTATCCTCTGAACTATTTTTGACCAGTTAGTCCGCTGGATCAAAATATTCCCTGTCATTCCCTGGAGCCCAGTGCGTATTATCCGCGGAATTCCGGCTGGGCCTGTTGGCTCTAGTCCAATGAGATTCCTTTGTAAAAGATAATATTTTGGCTCGCATCCTCCTTCAGGTAGCCCGCGATATAAATTTATCACTCTGCTCTGGAAGAGAAAGAGTGCGCTCGCTAGCTGGCTAACAATGTCAAGGGTTTTACCCCATCCCTTACAAAGCTGAAAATGTGGTTGTCCAAGAAGTCATGCATGGGGCCAAACCCTTCGATGGCTGTGCTTCATTGATCAGGAGAGGAAGAGTAAGCCAATCGCTGTTCAAAGTAGCATAGAGCTGTCCTCGTTCTCGTCAGCGGGCAGGGCTGAAGTGCATATCGACACCTTGCTGCCCTGAGCGCTCCCCTCTCTTAGCCATATCGCTTCGTTGCATGTGCATAGCCCTATGCAGGATACCCCCGGCATGACGCATAATCCATGTCAACCATCTGCGAAACTCCGGCGACGCCGGTGGAGATATATCCGAAGGGGCTTGCCACCAGCCATGGGTCTGGTCATCTGTGCGTTCTTACGGAGGACTACAAAATATGTATCCATCCGCTACGATTTGCTCGCCGCCAGCTGCTGATAAGTGATATAAAATCTGACATCATACCACTCAGTTAAACAACTAGGAGTCACATACAGATGATTTTTTATACGGGTGTATGTCTCAGTAAAGTTCTCTCCCTGGTCTACTCCTTCCAGTAAACAAACAGGTATCGAAGGGTATCTCTCCCTATGCTGCATAATCATAGGGGTTTATGTATGATTACGAGATCATACGGCGCCATGAGGGCCAAATGCGAGCTCTGCGTTGGCTTCTCGGCCTGCTACCTGCTGCGAGCACACCCTGCTCATCACGGTGCATCTCACATGCGGGGGACGATATAAACAGCTAGGGGTTAAAAGAAGTCTAGAACACCAGACGTTTATTCAGGGCAATACAGAGTAAAGCCCGATCAGGAACCAACCAATAGAAGAAGCCAGGGGATATATTTATTGATAAACAACCCGAATCACTCGTGAATGGAATATATTTATGTCCCCTAACGCACGTAAAGAGAGTTTATTGATTGGCTAGAACTCAGCGGCAGGCTGGCGCTAACTGTGCTTTTCTATTGGGTATTATCGCCTTTAATCTTGGCGCGCTTGGACTAACTCAAGGATTTTGACCAATAGAAAGTAGGAATAGCCGCAATTGTCCCTTCCTTGTCATCCAATTCAACTTAGAACAAAAAGGCTAGAGAAAGAAAACGGGATCTCATCTCTAGGGGTTGGTATATTTTTATGATAAAGGAGACATCGGCCCAGTTTTGAGTCTCACACATACCGCTGCTTCCCTCGTCAAATCTCATGGCACTATCACAGGGTATGTAGAGCTATCGAATCCTCCTGAGATTGACCAAAAAAAAAAAAAAAAAAAGGATGACACTTATGGTACCTTCAGGAGCCTTAAGTTACAATCTTCCTCCCTGGTAGAAAGAGCTGGCATCAATGTCTGTACCACTCATACTTAGTTTGATGGATATCGCAGTCTTAATGCCCCCGCAGCCAGGTAACGATCCATGCAATGATAGTCTAGTAATGATATATATGAATCAAAATGGTATCTAAACCTATGAAGAAAAAAAAATATCCAAACGGGATATTACGAAAAAGAAAATCATCAAAGTGGACGTCGTATTGTTCACCGTTTCATAAGTTGTTCTCGCGTTTAAACTTGTCCCACGCCTCGTTGAGGGTGCTGAATACCGCGCCGGAAATCATCTTCTGCTCAGTAATAGCGTTTACGGGAATCTAACATTGTTTAGCATTGCTCTTCTTCTTCAATCAATCTATACAAGACATACCTTGTCAGGATGCACCTTGGCAATACCCTTCATGTACTGGATCTTCACCTTATTGGGAAGAATCAGTTCGGCCATACTGATCTTTTTCCATCCCGCTTCGGGCCATAATACAGTGTCTAAGCTGGCTAGGAGGGCACGTAAGTTGTCTTGTTTCCCTCCTTTCCAAGCCGCGAGTTTCGCTTCAACAGCATCAGCGAGGTGAAACTTCTCGTTATCTATCCGGTCAGCAGCCTCATTTGCTGCTCGGAGGCGACTGACTGCCTCAGCCGGCTTTGTCGAGACCGACTTGGGAGCGGCAGGCCTAGGGGCTAGTTTGGGGCGGGAAGGTGCCGAAATAGGCTTAGATGGCGTCGACGAGGCGCCGTTTGGCCCTATAGAGACCGCCTTTTCGCACCTGTTTCGGCCTTGTATGCTGGTATTACCGCCATGGCCAGATTCAATAGCTTCTCTCCAGACAGCCGACGCATCTTTCCATTTTTCAAGTTGTTCTAATGCCTCGGCCTTCCTCATCAGGGCCTTACCGAAGAACTCTCGCATATCCTTTGGTGGCTCTCCATTGCCGAGATCGATGGTCTCAGAGTCACCCTTCGAGGGACCAATGATAGAGAGAGCACGATCCGCGTCACTAATTGCACTCTTAGGTTCACCTGTCTTTAGACCGGTCAAGGCACGGTTGGTGAGCAAGATGATAACGATGGGGTGGTCGTTGGGTATTAGAGAAATGGAACTAGAGTATGAAGCGTGCGCTACAGCATAGTCACCTCGCTTATAAGCCTCTGTCCCTTTCTGTCGGTGGCTGTGTATAGATGCTAGTGATGCAGGGGAAATCTGTGGGACTGTCCTTGGAGGTGCTTTTGGCCGGACTGGGGTGGAGGTGCGAGATTGCCTTGCCGGAGATGTTGTTGCCGGACGAGCTGGTCGGGCTGGCAGAGACGAACTTTGCAGCAAGTCTGGTTCCGGTGCGTCAAAACCAGGAGGAACCGAAGAGGCAGCTTTCCTCCTCCTTGCTGGGCTGACGTACGCCTGAGACGCCTCCTCGTCCGCATCAAAACGTGATAGCAGTGTTCGCTGTTTTCTGGTGTCCGGTTGAGGATGATGAGACGGGCGCTGGATCTGCTTCCGCAGATCGTCCTCCTGCTGAAAACGTGGCCTTGAAGGAAGTTCCGCCGGTCTGCCTCGCGAGCTAGCCTGGTGGGGCGAACCTTGGGGCTCTCCGCCTCGGGAACGTGAAGACGCAGTTGGTGGTTCTCTGGATGTTTCCAGCATCATAGCTTCATTCGTCATTGTTTCTGTCTGTGCTGATCCTTGGGGGGATTCACGTCGGGTATCCACCTTCCGCTCCCTGCTTCTCGGAGGATCCGGCGTACTATCTCTCATCCAGCGAGGCTGGGACGAAGTGTCTGAGGAGCCGTTATTGAATTCTTGAACGGCCTGTTGAACCCGCTTCGTACCCGTTTTCCAAAGTGAATTGGCTGATTTGAAGAGAGTGCTTCCAAATTCGGATGCCAGCTGAGCGGGATCCTTTTCTCTGGGGGTGCCATTGTTCGAAGATCGATCGCGAGAGGAAGCATAGCCATCGCCTTCTCTCCTTGACCGTCGAGACACCCGGGGATCTGGTGATCTTTCCTGCTGGCCAGTATGGTTTCTACTTTGTGCCTTTTCCTTTGCTTCGCTGTGAGCCTGATTGAGCAGCCAGCCGACGGCTTGCTGGACATCTGTGCCGGACGAAGTCTCGGCGAGCGCCTCTCGCGCCTTGTGAATGGGGAATCCCATATCTACTAATTCTGCAATGGCTCTATCTTCCGGGGTATGTCGTGAAGGCTCCGCTTCAGGCTCTTCGGGGACCTCAAGTGCCGGGCTGGTCGTCTCACGTTTCGGAAACTCAGATACTGGCTTTGCAAGAAGGCCCAGTACGTCGTCATCATCGTCAGCACCATTTAGCGCCTGTGCCTTCGTAGCTTGAACCTCTGTCCTCTGGCGCCGGCTTGCACTAAACTCCGCCATGCCGAATGGATCGTCGTCGTCCTCCAGGACAGTAGTAGTAGGAACTCCGGCGGGGGAACGGGAATCTGTCCGAGACAGAGGAGAGGGGCTCGGGATAGGAAAGTTGGTAGACTTGTCAACAGGCGCAGAGGCGTTGAAAGCAGCTAGCAGATCATCTTCATCATCCCCTCCAGACGTTGTCCCGCCCCTCACCACACCAGCCTGAGCTTGGGGAGCACTTTGGCCCGTCCCGGACTTCTCCAAACTGTCCCATATCTGATCATTGACTCCGCCATACTGAGCCTTGAGCTTCTCCTGCTTCTCCCTCTCCTCACGTGCCTTTTGTTCCGCCAGCTGCTTCTGTCTTTCGGCCAGGGAGAGGTTCTTGCTAGCGTTTCCAGACGGAAAGTTCAGCAGATTTGCAAAGCTATCAGTATTTGAGGGTGTCGTTGGCTTCGACGATGGGGCTCTATTCGAAGCCGTGGTGGGTTGTGGAGGAAACGGGCTTGAGCGGCCGGACATGGGGGGTGTAGGACGTAGAGCCGCAGCAGACATGCTTGAGAGAGTGTTTACCGGCGCGGGCTTCTGGGAGCTTGAGCTCTGACTCCAGTCAAGGCCCGAGAGGTCATCCATATTTGCGACGGTAGGTAACGAACGGCGTATGTAGAGGGAGAATTGGGCTCGCTCAGCGGGTTATCCTGCGTTGGGTGTGAAACTGGCGATGCTGGCGCAAACAAAAGGGGGCGAGGCAGAAGTGATACGCCGGTGTTACGCACAACAACATCGCTCAGGGACTTCCAGCAGACATCTGGGCGTCATGCCATCCCGCCAAACAGCTTCTATATAGTTTGTAAATCAACACACAAAATCAGCAAAAACAATAAGCGGCGCTTCTTCACGGCGTTTCTTCCGCTTTTCCCTGCAAAACATCGAAAAAACAACCAAGAGGGCGCTCGGACCAAGAGAAATTCCGCGGGATTCGGAGTTTCTTTTATCCACTCACGTGAGATGTTTCATTACGTAAGCAATGAGCCGAGGTTGGAAGAAAGCAACATAAAAGCAAGAGGAAAAGAAAATAAGTAAGAAATAATAATGACAATAATAGATCGAATCATAGATCATGGCAGAGAATGACGAATAGTTCGTGCTTGCAGGATGGCGATAGATGCCTGGCCAGGTATGACAAACTGGTCTGAGATGGCATGATATTGGCCCTCTGGTAACTCGGCGTTGCTCCGTTTTGCATAGATGAAGGCGATGGTCGTAAGTGCTCCGTTATTATTGAATTTTGGCCACCCCCATAGTCAACCGTTCTCTCTTCGAAGTAACTTCTCCGGGCTTGGGCTGCGTTTAACTGGCTTCAAGAAAAACGGTGGCTGAACCACAGTATCAGGCTGCCAAAAGTCCAATCAACATGTCTTCTCACCGAACTCCGGACGGGACGCTGTGCCTGTTCCGCGACTATAGCCGATTGGCAACCATGCCTTAATGCCATATTAAAGCTTACAGGCAGCAGAAGCGGAGAGCAGGCAGTCCTTGGGTGGGAGTGAGCAGTAGTAGTGCAGCTTCGATGCCCATAACCGTAGTTTCCTGTAGGGAGAACTATACTATACGAATTAAGCTCCGTATGCTGTCCACTGCCCACAGGCTGCCATCCAGTTCTATAGTTATGGCAACGAACGTATGGGATGGAGTACGGCTCCTCCGTCAAGTGTGGGCACCTTTGTGCCGTCCCCTTCGCCAACACGGACAAGAATCGAGAAAGTGCTGCCAGGGTCGGGTTTTTTTTTTTTTTTTTTTTTTAAAACCTTCATTGCCATTCTCGCCTTTTGTTTGACAAATCTGTGCCGTTTTCCATTTTGCTTCTTTCTTCTTCGTGGTAGGCTCCAGCAGGCTAAGCTCCACATGGCTTTTGGATGGCCGCGTATCATTCGTGATAGGCCGGTGCTAGTAGGACCCAGCAGATGCAGGTTTAAAACATCTAGCCCACGTCGATGGGGAAGTTAAAGTACCCCGTTTTTTCGATTGAGGATTTGCGTGCTTTCTTACTTGCTAGTTGATGCTGCTGGGCTTGTGTCGTTTCGAGACGAGGGCCCTCTTTCCCAGCTCCCCCAAACTATTTGGCAGTTCAACTAATTATTTAGGTCCTTTTCCTAGGATGTCATTTGTCGATATCCATGCTTATTGTCCAGCATAACCGAAGTATAGACATGAGTTAATCGGCCTGGCTCCATTTTAAGTGGACGAGATGGCCCTCGCGCAGAGGAAAGGGTCGGGTTCGATGGCGGCATCAACTCCATATAACTTTCCCACCTGGCGCAAATATATTGATGTATCTGTACGGAGTAATGTAGGGGCGAATTAGCCAGAGCTTCTTTGAGATGGCCATGCGATCTTAACCCCTTTCTGCTCAGAGTCCAATCAGGGGCAGCGTATAAGTAAACGAGTTGAGATAAACCATCCCCCGAGGGATGCTAATAGGAAGCCGCTCACAAGCCTGGCCAGGAAGGGAGCGTAATTTTTTCCTGTCAACTGTTATCCTGCATGGATCTATCCTGGGTCCAGATGGGTAAACTTGAATGCTACCGTTTCTCGCTCTCGCCAGAAATCATGCATGACAGTTTGATACTGAGTTCCGTAGCCGTAATATTAAGACGGGAAGGCGGATTTGCCCCTGATCCCTGGCCTGTCGCGGTGCCATGTAGCACGTCAGGACTTGTCCATGCCATGCTAGTCGGGATGGCTATATGCGAGTCAGTATTGGCTAGCTATATATAAGTACACAACGCTGGACGGACGGTTGAGCTAGTTAGTTCATGCACCACAGAGACGAGAGAGGGAGAGAGACGGAGAGACAGACGCATTATTCGACCTCCTTACATGATATAAGGGCAGACTCAGACATCCGCCCCGTCCCAACGCCGGCAGACCAGACAGGCATAAGAGCCCGGTCCCAACCAGAGACCAGAGATCCTAACGGAGGACCAGGACCAGCAAGCCGGCGGCCGCCAGCCAGCAAGCAAAGCCAGCATCCAGCGAGCCAGGGAGAGAGAGAGAGATGGCAAGCTCGTTTCCGCCCCGCCAGCTAAATCTCCCCACTGCTTCAGCTCTTTTTCCATAAATAATATATCTCTGACCGGCTAGCTATCGTCTTGGATCGAGATTTCGCTCCCTTGCCCCGTCGTGTCTGCGTCCTGCCCGTCTGCGTTGTCCGTGTATACTCCGGACTGTACAAACCGCCCTGGCCTGCAGATAACTCGCCAGCAAAGAAAGCAAAAGTTGACCCTATTTTTCGTTTCTTTCCTTTTTCCCCCGTCTGGATCTGCGAATCAAGTGACTCTGCAAGCCACGACGTTTTTTTTTGCTATTTTTATTTGTATTTTTTTTTATTTGTATTTTTGTATTTTCTCGCTTACCTTTTTTTTTTTTTTTTTTTTTTCTATTTTCCTCGCCATGGGCTTCTTCAGGCGCAAGGAGGGCCGGGCAGCAAGCAACAACAACAACATCCACAACATCCACAACATCCACCACCACTTCGAGAAGGACGGCCAGGAGTCGGTGTTCTCTAATAGCAGTTCCAGAGCGTCGAGTACGTCTGCGAGACTGCCGGTGTCTTCCATCCGGTCGAGCAACAACAGCCCAACGTCCCATCCAATACCCGAAGCCCCCATGGCGCCGCCGCCAGATCCCAACCTGGACCCAGCAGCCTACCTGAGAAGCATCCATGCCGTCCGCCAGCGGTGCGGCCTGGTGATGGAGAAGGCAAAGGAGAACCAGCTGAACCACTTCGATGTCGACATGAGCAAGTTCCAGACGACGGCACAGTACATCGTCTCTATCATCAAGGTACGCGGGGTTGACTTTGATACCAAACTACAACAGCAACAGCAACAGCAACAGCAATAACCACACAAACAAGACGCATGCTAACGTATATACACGTTCTGTAGAGAGACTACGCTCCGGATTTCCAGAGCATTCCTGATCACGGACGCTGGCAGCACTTTGATGTTGGCGGGAAGCCTCGCATTAACCAGCTGCTCCAGTCATGGCCTAGCACCATCGACAATCTGGAGAGAGCTCGCAGACTGATAGATCTCTTTCTTGTGTCGGTTCTACTCGACGCCGGCGCCGGAAACACCTGGAGCTACAAGTCAAAGGAGTCCGGAAAGGTGTACAGGCGGAGTGAGGGGCTTGCCGTCGCCAGTCTGGAGATGTTCAAGGCCGGAATGTTCAGCAGTGACCATACCGAGCCATGTCAGGTCGATGGAGCTGGTCTGAGGCGTCTGACCGTGGGAGCGTTGGCCAAGAGAATGCAGCATTCTGAAGAGAATCCTCTTGCTGGTCTTGAGGGCAGAGCTGGCTTGTTGGCTCGGCTGGCAGACGCTCTGAACAACCAAGAGCTCTTTGGCGTTGATGCTCGCCCCGGTAACATGCTTGGTAGGTGTTTTGCCTTTGATCTCTCTTCCCCTACAACTCACTGTTACAGTGCTAACCCTTTACTAGACTACCTTCTCTCTCATCCATCTACACTCGCTTCTTCAGTCCCCATCATCCCCGTCCCACTTCTATGGAATGTTCTTATGGATGGATTGTCACCCATATGGCCACCATCTCGCACCCAGATCGACGGAATATCGATTGGTGACGCATGGCCTTGCAAAGCAATGCCTTCATCTCCCCCCGCAGAACCGTGGGAGAACATCGTCCCTTTCCACAAGCTGACACAATGGCTCTGCTACTCCATCATGGCTCCCATGACTAAGATATTGAATATCCGGTTCTCAGG
The DNA here is from genome assembly GCF_000151505.1 of Trichophyton verrucosum HKI 0517. Lineage (NCBI taxonomy): Eukaryota > Fungi > Ascomycota > Eurotiomycetes > Onygenales > Arthrodermataceae > Trichophyton > Trichophyton verrucosum. The sequence continues at coordinate 8,414 of NW_003315326.1, read as the reverse complement.
CCGTGAGCTGTTGACCGGTCTACCGGAGTATCGGAACGGCGGACTCTTGATCGATATGGGTCTGCTAACATTGAAACCAGAGGACACTAACCGGGGGCTGGAGGCATACAAGGCCAACGCTATGATCAAGGGGCAGCCAAACGTGGAGGTAGTCCCACTGTTCAGCCCTGATGATGATGTCATCGTGGAATGGAGGGCTCTCACCGTTGGCTTCTTGGACCAGTTGCTGGCAGAAGTAAACAACCTCCTAGAGCTGAAGGACGGACAACAACTCTCTCTTGCCCAGATGCTCGAGGCGGGTTCATGGAAGGTTAGTTGTCTTTCCATTTTACCTTGTTTTCCTCTTATAGCCTTGACAAGTACTGACATAAACCTACAGGGTGGACGAGAGATTGCCGAAGTCTCCAGGCCGAATACCAAGCAACCTCCTATCATGATCATATCTGACGGTACTGTCTTTTAACCAACGCAGAAAAAGCAACGCATACGACCTACGTTTATCTTGGAGGAAACCACACACTTTACGTTTATGTCTGGAGCATCCCTACTTACACATAACTTTTATTTCCTTTCTGATCCAACATGCTCCTAACGTGTTTATGACTATTTAATTTTGGTTATTCTCTCCCTTCTTCATGATGCTTCATGCTTTACTTCTTTTTGTCTTATACTTCTTCTCTTCGCACCTTTATTCTGGCCTTCCCCTTTTTTCTTTCTCAAGGACATTTTTCCGGTGGGCCTATTGTGTTTTTTTGACAAGTCATATCAAATTCATAGCGACATATTCCCTTTTTTCGTTGGAATTGGCCTTGAGGTCTTCATCCTTTGCTCTATCGACTTTAGCTCCCGATAGATGCGAGAGACCTTTCTAGGCCCGCTTAGGCCCTGGCAAATCTCACAAGATATTGGATATATATATTTCTTGGTTTAGCGAACAAAGGTAAAAAAAAAAAACACAATAAAATACGTTTCCCGTTCCATTTTGGGGGTTTTTAATTTCTTCTAGGACTCTCAGGTTGATTGATATATTAACAATATGTTACTCCCCTTGGCCCCGTTCTCTCTAACAACTAGGACACTGATCAGCCCCCTGGCCAATTATACTGACAGCTATCGCCAACACATAAACCGAGATTAGGATGTGCGGTACTGTGAAGAGAGTGATGCTTGTGCTTATGACGTTAGACACACGGACGGATACTCACGCGCCGTTGGGCCTTCAGGGATTACCTTCTTATCTGGAGACAGAATGAGCTCAGCAAGCCATCCAGCAAGCAACAGAGCTAGCTAAGGTACCCGCTGTGGAAAACTGGGTCAGCTTATACATGATCCGCATATTGCTCTGTCTGTGACCTGTACCCGTCTGTACGGAGTACCCGAGTACCTGTGATTTGGCCCCCAGCCTCGGTCAGGTTTGATATTAGCAACTGAACGAGTTAAACAAACTGGTTTGCTCATCGTCAGCCAGTCAGTCAGCGAACAATGCCTCTCTTCCTGACACCCGCCCTGCGTTCATCATTCCATTCGACCGACGAGGAAACAAATCTGATCGGTGCCAATATTTAATGAGCAACTAATATACCAGGTTTGCTAGGCTGGCGCCGACGTCTAGCCTGTGAAAACGCAAGAACCCGAATTCAGGGGCATAGGGGGCCCCACGGCTTATCAAACATCAAACATCAAACTAACGCAACGACTTCTCCGTTGCCTCCCAGACACCAACCAACGTACGGGGTTTCTGACTTGCTAAATTTACATATGTATCGCCTCCCCTGCACCAGCAGCTAACTAGTTAGCCAAGAAGGGGAGCGAATGACGGAAAAGGATCAAAAATAGATCCAACCAGTCAAAAAGGAAAGATAAAAACCTCCGCTGGATAACTAAAAAGACAAGGGTTTGGCGATCCAATTGAATGTGTTGGTCAGTTTTGGCCGGCGCTTACAGCTTTCTTTTAAGCCGTGACTTGTGGCTTCGTCATACCCCTACTTCTCACCGGCCAGTTTCCCTGTCCTCTTTCACTTTCCTTCCTTCACGAAGACGACGGCCAGGAAAAGAGCGGCTTTCACAGTCAGTTGAGTGGACTTCCATTGTCTACATTGTGTCTGGAGGTTATTGAATACGACGGGAGTCGCCAACAACTCGGCCTTTTTTATCTCCCTCAGCGCTAGCGGCCCGCCTTGTTTTAGGATTCTTCCCCTGCGCAGTTTAATTATATCCTTCCCCACGCCCCAATCCCCCCATCCCCCCTCGCACGCTAGTTGACGAGTTGACCTCGACTACTTTGGCTTAATCGAGTTCAGTGTCTTTTTTGAAGTTTTTTTAAAAAAATTTGTTTTAGCTGTTTAAACTACCGCTCAAATCAACCCGTGACGCTCTCTCACTTTGTGTCCTGTCGCAGCTGGACTTGCGAGAAACAAGCGGAGCGGTGGCGCTTAGCAGGCGCGAGCAACGAGATAGCGAAACGGTCGACGAAACGAAGTTGACGAACGCACGACGAATCAGGCGCAGTAGACGAGGGGAACGGTTTATGGTATAGGATGGGGTTTTTCAAACGGCTACGGGCAAAGACGAGGAGTCGCGGGGGGAAACGGGATCTTTACGGAGAGCAGGATCAGGACCAGTATCAGCCATATGCGCAGTACCAGCAACAGCCAGGAGGGAGCTTTGGTCGACGGCCGGCACGAGACTACACGAAGACGCTGCCGCCGAATGTGCTGTCGAATATCTTCTACCAAGTATGCCCGCATTCACGGGATACGTCGCTGACATCGTCAGAGGAGTCTATGACGGAGGATGGGTGCATGCTATGTGATATGCGTGACCTGGCGCATGCAGCGCTGGTCTGCACACACTGGTACGGCATAGCACAGAACATACTGTACGTTCATCCAACATTGGGAAGACGTGTCTGTCTCTTTAAAAACTTAGGAACTAACAAGCAGAAATGGACTACTAGATACCAGCATATTCGCATTGATGCGGTGCACTACTGCGAGCTGGAGATCGAGCTGGCGGCTAAACGCAAGAAGAACTCGTTCCTCAACCACAATGCCGAGCCACTGGATGCGCCGCGGACACGACTACTTCTGTTCATGCGGACGGTGCGCGACTCGCGGGCTCTCGGATCGATGGTGAAGTCGCTGCGAATGCCATACATGACCCGAGAAGCCAGCAAGAGCGAGCTGGCACGGACGATATCAGTGCTGCCCAACCTCCGCTACGTCGACCTGCCGGCCGGGTTCTTCAGCGACGACGCCTCCTCCCTGACCCTGAAACAAGAGCTTCTGGCCCGGTGCCCGGATATCAGACGAATGAAATTTGCCAAGGGGGCGGAGAGCAGCTTCTCGCGGCTGCCCAAGGTTAAAGGCTGGCCGAACCTGGAGGTGCTGGAGCTTTCGGGGCTGAACATCGAGACCAACCTGCTGCGTATGATACTGGGGTACTTTGAGCGTCTGACCGATCTGCGATTCGAGGACATGCCGTGGCTGGAAGACACGGTGTTCAAGGCGGTGCCTACCCTCCCGCCCTTCCCGGCGCTGCAACGCCTCACCCTCACCGACACACCGAAGATCACCAGCCGCGGACTGACATGGTATCTGAGCAACAGCAGCAGTTCACAACAGACACGCAGCGCCCTGCGACACTTGTCGATGGTCAACACGGGCGTGGAACCGCAGCGACTGCACGAGGTTCTGGCGCAGGCACCGCTGCTATCTAGCCTGTCGATGCAGCAGGAAGTCACACGCGAGTTCCCGCCCGACTACGTGCCGCCGCTGACCTCGAACTCGCTGCAGCTGCTGCACTACGAAATCACCTCTGAGACCGGCTCGAGCTCGTTCGGCGCCCAGGCCCTGTCGACATCGTACTATACGTACCTGATGTCCTCGCTGCTGATGGGCTCGCTGCCCAACCTGACGGACCTGTATGTGCGCGACGCCAATTTCCCCGAGACGCTGATGCTGGCACCGCCGCCGCCTGTCTTTGGCGACCCGAGCCGGCAGTCGCAGGCCAACGTCGGGCTGAACCAGGCGCTGTCCGTGTACAGCAAGGGGATGGACGAGCTGGAGTGGAACTTTACGACGTACCAGCCGTTTGCAGAGGCCGGGAGACGCATGAGCACGACGCGGCCGGTGAGTCTGCATGGGGCCCAGCTGAGCCCGGCCTGGGGCGGCGAGGCGAGGAGGAGCGTTCTGGTCGGCAATGGCTTTGGCGGGTTTCTGGCGGTGCCGGCGGAGGAGGAGCGGCGGCCGAGCACGAGCACGCGGTCGTCTGGGGGCCGTCGCGAGAAGCGAGACCTCTGGCGGTAACTTCTACTTCTACTCATTATAATAATGTCTACTCTATCCTCTTCCTCCTTTCCTCCTTATCCTTGTATCCTTATATCCATCTGTAGTCCTCATCTTATCTTATCTATCTTGGTCAGCCCTTAGTAAGCATTAATCATCCATGACTCATCATCCAAACCTCGCTTGCTGACTCATCCCTTCCCTCAGTCTATAAAAGCCACCTGGCGCCCTCCTCTTTTTCCAACTTCTTTCTTTTCTCCTTTTTCTCTCCCATCCGAGTGCAAGGGTTTTACGTTTCCAGTGAAGGTTCGCCTGAGGCAACGTTTTTGCTAGTTGAAAACTACAAACCAATGACCGCTCTAGTTGGTCTTCGGATCGGCTGGGAATTTTTGAAGAACTTGACTCCCACTGCAACAGATAGTGCTGTTGTGTTGACGATGGGTGGCTGGCCGCTGTGTCTCCTGTCTCTTGCAGATGGTCGATGGACTAACTGGCCAGTCAACAGCGTCGGAGGTCGCGAGGCGGCGCTTTTCACTGCTTGATGTCCCCTGGAGGGAGCATGTAGGGAAGAGACGAGAGTTTTACTATGATGATGTTGGTAGTAGTAAAGTTGTTTATTTGGTAGTGGTGATGGTGCTTAAATACTGGCTGGCTGGCTGGCATGACTCGTTCGTTCCTCGTAAACACATACAGACATCAATACATGTACATTTCCCGCGTCCGAAATAATCGACAAAAGAAACAAACAATCAATATAAAAGAAATCGCCTCCCGTCTCTTTAGCTGTATTCAATTCAATAATCCATTATTCGTCAATCAATCAATCAATTAATCAATTAATCAGTCAATCAGTCAATCGGTTTAGTTCAGTCTAGTCAGTCGGAGTCAGCTTGGGGATGCTGATAGTGCGCCGGCATGGGGACATGGCTCATGTCCAGCAAAGGCTTGCCCTTCTTCCTATCGCCCGTCGCGACGCCGCGTCCTCCTCTCGCCGCACCCTGCGAGGCAGCCAGCTTCTGGCTCTGCGCTACCAGTCCCGTAGGTGCAAACGGGAACGAGCCAGGCATCGCCATGTGGCTGTAGCCGTGGCCATGGCCCTGGTCTACGGGGTCAGTAGCGTTGAGATCGACCAGCGGAGCACCAGGAGCAGCACCAGCAGTATTCTGTCTTGAGCGGTGACGCGAGGTGTTAGGACTGGGATCGGAAGTGCGTGGTTTGCGCCAGGTGGTTGAGGGAGGCACGACGATGGCGTTGGGATGCAGGTCGGGACCCGTGGCGGATTCGACGAGCGGTAGGCCCTGGATGGGAGTCACGCCGCGGCCCTTGCGAGCGTGCTGGGGCGGCTCCTTGTATGTCGGGGTGAGATCTATCAGGGGCTTGGGTGGGTGGCGGGTAGATTTGGAGCGGGAGGAGGTAGTTGTTGGTCTGGGGTCCGCAGCAGCCGCAGTAGCAGCAGCAGTGGTGTTGGAGCGGCTAGGGTGGTTGTAGTGTGGGTACTGCTGGTCCGGGAAGTGGTTTGAGACCGGCGAGGTTGGCCCCTGATGGTGACGCATGTTGGAGAGCAGGCCGGTCGAGATGAATGGGCCTTCGTCGGGCTGGGCGTGCTGCTCCTTTTCGCGGTCGAGCATGGCCTTGTGTCGTTGGGTGTAAGTGCGTCCCAGCAGGCCGGTTGGAGCAAAGGGCTGTTCCTCGCTGAGACTGTCATCTGCTGCTGCCGCTGTTTTCTTTTTAGACTTGCTCTTGGTCCGTTTGGGCTTGACGGGCTCCTTGTTGACTGCCTGGTTGACCAAGGGAGCAGCAGGAGCAGCAGGAGCAGCAGCATTGCCCGTCTGATGGCTGAAGGAGGTAGGTCGAGACCGTTTGCCGGTGAGCTTGTTGTAGGCTTCTTCGATGTTAGGATCCATAGATAAGGATTGAAAAGATCCTAGTTGGTACGGGGTATTATCATCATCTATGGGCTCAGCGGCATCAGGCTGCTGCTTCTTCTTTTTGGCTCCCTCGCCCATGACATGGACAAGGTACCAGCTCCTCCACTCCTGAACGGCATTGTGCCATGCACCGCCGACCTCCTCGTGCTTTGTGCAGAAGTAATGCACAAAGTTCTCTGTGGAGAGGAACATGGCGGACTTTTGCTGGCTCTTGATGGCGAAACAGAGCGGCTTGGGGGGCTTGAGCCGCTTGTACTCCCTGCGGGTCGGGGTATAAATGTCGAAATCGGAGATGTGGCAGATATTAGTGCTGTCGGTGCTTCCCTGCTTCTTGGAGACGGTGACCTGCCCGTCCATGCGGAGGGTGACCCATCGTCTGTCCCATTTGCCCGTCCGCTGGCAGTGGTAGAGGCTGAAGGAGACGTCGGGAGGCTGTCTTCGGGGAGCAGACTTGGCGAGCAGAGCCGGAATGATATTTGGGTCTGGGTCCGGAATGATCTTGAGGGTGTTCTGGGAGTCTGAGTTCCAGGAGTTGAGGACGTCGCGGACATGCTCGTACTTGCGCAGGGGACGCTCGAGGTTGAGCTGGGCAAAGGACTCGACGATGATGGCGGCCTCGGGGACGATGTCTTCGGCCAGGCAGTTGGCGGCCGAGCAGATGAGGTCCTGGGCCTGGGTGGACGGGGTGACGGGCAGGCTGATGAAGGCCTCGTTGCAGGTGACGGTCACTCTCCTCTCGCCGGCGTTGACAGCCGAGACGGGGGCGTCGACTCCAGCCCCGGACCTGGTGATGTTGCTGGTAGCAGCAGCAGCAGCATTATTACTGGCGGTGTTATTACTGGCGGTGTTATAGCCGCCGTCGACACCAGCCATCTTGTCCTTTTTCTTCTTGAGACGCTCTTCGCCCTTGAGTCTGCCGAGCAAGCCACCTCCTTTCTCCCTGAGCAGCTTTCCTTTGCTTTTCTTGTTGTTCGTCGTCGTCGCCGTCGTCGTGGGAGCAGCAGCAGCAGCAGGCTGGTCGAAGGTGTTGGGCCCCATGCCAGGCTCGACCACAAAGTACGGCCCTGAAGAACGAGACGGCCGATCATAACTATCTCTGCCGTCGAAGTATTGCTGCTGGGAGTACGAGGAGTGGCGCTTGGCCGAGTTGCGGTCGAGAGAGCGCCTTGCTGCCGCACCCGCCGCAGCGGCGCCCGTCAGCGGCCTGGCGGTGTTTTGCATGGAGACTCTTCTGCTAGCCGGCCCAGAGACGACATTCTGCTGTTCATCCTCGTCGTCTTCGTCCTCCTCGTCCAAGCCGTAGTGGTCGAAGTGGTTGTGGTTGTTGTATGAGGTGAGGTCGTAGCTGGTGCGCTGGGAGTCGAGCTGGGCGGGCAGAGGCAGCAGTGGAGGAGGGACGCCGTGGGTTGTCTTGCGGTACCGCGACATGCTGCGGCTGATGGAGGCATTCTGGGCAGACACCGGGCCAGTCGAGGCAGCAGCACTAGCATTGTTGGAGACAGGATGAGAAGACAGGGCAGAAGGATGCGAGGCCCGGACAGATCGATAGCGCGCGAGCTTCTGTGGCGCATGGAGAGGGAGAGGCGCGTCTGCAGAGGCCATTATGTCTTTGTCACTGCTGTCTAGACTATCTCATGGTAACAAGAGAGAGTAGAGTAGACAGTAGACAGTAGACAGGAGACAGTAGATAGTAGGGAGAGAGAGTGTGTGCATGTACAGAGAGGCCAGGATGGTTAACAGGGAGTACTTTGTTAGTGCCTTTAAGGAGTGACAGCCAGCAGGACAGAAGGACAGAAGGACAGGACAGATCCAGGGGTAAAGGACAGAGAAGAAGCAAAGTGAGCAGCCTCAAGCCATCCTCATCTCTCTCTCTTTTAGTATCTCTCTTACTCTCTTACTCTCTCTTTTAATAATATCTTCTACTGTCTTCTTCTAGTCAATTGACTTTTTTTTCGAGGCAGAGAAAAAGCAAAGAAGCCGCTGCCGTGAGTTGTTTGTGTGCGAGTTGGCTGTCAGGGCGCCAGTGAGGCGTAGAGAGTAACGAGTAGACGGCGAAGTAAGGGAGTAAAGCAGTAAGAGAAGAGAGAGAGATAGCAGAGGAAGAAAGAGATAGTAGAAGAGATAGTAGTAGAGACAGAGAGGAAGAGTAAGAGGAAGAGGAAGAGTAAGTCAGGCAGCGAGGCAGGAGGCCGTTGGGCAG
>NW_003315325.1:0-27737 GCF_000151505.1 Trichophyton verrucosum HKI 0517 | reverse complement strand
TTTTTTTTTTTTTTTTTTTTTTTTTTTTTTTTTTTTTTACGTCATTGCTAAGTGGTAGAAGACGAGAAGATCCTCATAAAAAAGGAAATCCCTTGATGCCCCCATGCCTGATTAACCAGTTATCCTAGACCCAAGTATTCTTCAACTTCTACGCCTATCCCATGGGCCATCTCAACAACCCATTCATCACTGATAGAATTTCCTGCGCTAACCATTGCATTGATATTGAGACACCATTTTTCAGCCCCATCCACAACTCCTCCGGCTGCCGCTGCTCCTGCAGAAGCAGGTATGAGGAGACGGAGGCGTTGTAGCGTTGCTAGTTCTGGAAATATCGTATCAGCCAGAGAGATATCTGTGACTAATGGGGGATTTGGATCTATAGCACGATAAACAGCTAACAGTCGCTCAAGAGTAAACGAGTGAGGATTAACAAAGTAACTGCTTCGACCACCACGTGTTCCTCCAGGAATAGATGTGTTGTTGGTTGCTCCTTTAGGAGCCTTGGACTGGCTTGCAGCTTTTCCACCCTTTTTCGGAGTGTCATCTGTTGGATCATCATCTGCTTTAGCAGATGCTTTTGGTTGAATAGTTGTATTTAACCGCCTTCGACGGCGCTTGACCGATGGTGTGAACTTTGAGAAAAGAGATAAATCAAGGCGAGGGGGAATATGAGCCGCGAGAAAGGCAGCAGTCAGCACAAGGGTTGGTAGGTATGGAAGAGACGGTAGAGTGGGAGCAGCTTTTGTTGCCAAAGTCGGAGTATTGAAGGTAGCGGTGAAGTCCTCGGAAACAATTCTATGGCTTAACAGCAGCTCTCCCTGATGTTGATATAGCGATCTGTTCCTCACAAGGAGCCGTGGGAAGTCCCATTCTACCGCAACCCCTCCAGGGGGTGTCTCATCGTTTGTTATAGGTGCAACAAACCGTGGCCATATTTTCTCACACGCTGATTGGAAAGTAGATACTGTACCCCCCGTTGGGCCAATCAATGAATCATACAACGTGGATAAGAATGGAGGGTATAGCTTGGCAGCGGTAGCTTCGGATAGATGAGGCAGAACAGGCGGAGGTAGGTTAGCTAAAATAGCTATGCTTTCTGCTCGTGTGTATGGTGGGAAGTAGACATGGGGTGTGCCGGCTGCATGAAGGAGAAGTGGGCGAGGGGAGAATTTTGAAGTAAAAACCACCGAGGCATTAGGCAGCTAAAGAAATTAGACCGACCTCTCATTAGCTTATGTCCGGCCATTATTTAGTAGGGTAGCTTCAGAGGATAAGTCAAGTCGACATACCATCTGACCAATTTGGCACAATGCTGCCAACAACATTTGTCCTCCTTCCCGCAACTCATCTATTCCGTCTAACAAAAGAACAAATCTTCGACACTCGGATTTGCCTAGAATACTCCCAAGTAGCCCTGATAGTGAGCTTACATGCTCACAACGTAAACTGCCGATATTTGTCCGTTCATCACCAGGTCGGCCAGTGGCACCTTGTTGCATAGCATCAAGGGTGTTCGATATAATCTTCATAAAGAGATGGTTGGCTGATATACACTCAGCAACATTCACTACTGCGTAGCAAAACCGGTGTCCTTTCACTTCATTGTCGGAGGTATGGCCCAATTTCTGCCTTTTAGCTCCGGATATCGCTTGAGGGCTACGGTTCTCTTTCGCATCTCGATGCCCTTGACTTTCAGCATACACTTGCAGTAAGGATTTGAGAATTGTTGATTTGCCAGAGCCCTTGGGGCCATGGACTATTACAGCCGGAGGGGGGGAGAAGGGGGTCTATTTGGAAATAGTATAAATCAGTTAGCATAATGATAATCATTGAACGGGTAGCCTGGCTCTCCGATTTTACGAACACATAGCAGATGGGCCAACTGCCTCGCCTGCTGTTCTCTGCAGGGCCACTGTCGAGAGACAGAGACCACTAGGTCGCTAGGCAACATTGGCAAAAAAAAGGCAGCCTCAGCAAACGGTAGCAGAAATGAAAGGGTGAACTTGGTAGATTCGTTCAATCTTCCATCAACATTTCGCGTCCTTGACGACGTTGAGCTTGGCGCGTTAAATTAAACTTAAATTAGGTTTGAATTAAACGCGCGCCTCCAATTTAAGGTTACCTATTCAAACTCTGGACGATATCAGACTTTAATGGCATGGGTCTGTAGCCTCTTAAAAAGCGTACTCTGCATACGCAAGGCAAGGTTTAGCCATAACCACCTTGATATGATAGCAATTTCGGTACAGAGCGGCCGCTAAGCTTAAGCATGATGCACAGCATAGAACTAAACCGAACGGTAGTCTTTGATTTGTACTTGCGAAACTAACTAACTTGCAAAACTGTATGAAAACAAACTTTAACTTGCAGTATGAAGAAACAACTCGAGGTGGGCTTGCTATGGGGAAGTGTGTGTGGGAAGCTAGGTCTGGGTTCAAGGGTTAAAAAAACATCTTGGTAACATTGAGCATCGATAAGTCGGGGCTCATATAGATACATGAATGCAGAACAATGCAGAACACAACTGATGGTACATAATTTGCTTGCATGGGCATATCAGGGCAGGATTGTAGGGTCATAAAAGGGAAGAATATGAAAGGTGGTCGAAGATGTCATGTGGAGTTAAATGCAGCGGATATCCTTGGGCCATTAACCTTTGACGAATGAGACTAGCCTAGTTAAGACTGGCTAGGTTCGAGAAGGCATCAGGAGCCACACTTGGTATTGAACTTGGGTCAACAATATGTAATGGCAAGGGTATGCAAAGCCCTTAGAAAGAAAATGGAAAAGTGAAAACAAGGGTTAAAACAAGTAAAACACAAAGTAGAATAAATATGGACTGAGCTCCTCAAAAGAGTGAGAGAGCTGTGAAACCGACGACATTCTCACTGTGTTTAGAACACTTGCGCGTAGTATGGCTTTTAGGGATAAGCCAAGACCTAGAATGTTGATTATTGCTGCGGTTAGAATTGTCGTGAAGGGTTAAATGTCCAGAAGAAGGGAAAAGTGTAAGCATAGTAAAGAGAAGAATGCACAAAGGGAAGAAGGAAATAGAGACGAAGGTTAAAAAGGACAAATAAAACAAGAAATCCCGCAAGAATAGGGAATGCAAAAAAGAGAGGGAAAGAGATATTTTGAGGTGGGCGGAAAATATGTAAAAGCCATATTTATGCATCGGCATTATGGCAAAAAGGTGGACATAAGAAGTAAAGTGATATCATCCATATCTCCCACTTAGAAGACTGAATATGCCAAGTTGATTGTGACAATACCAGGCAGATGCAAATTCGTTAGCCCAAGATGGTCCCAAGGACTGGAGAATGGATATGTATCAAAATCATAATATGAAAGAAAAATGGCATCATCAAAGATTCCAAGAAGATGCTTCTTAACGGTATGCAGTCGGAAGGTAGAGAAAGCACTTTGTGTGTATCTGGTGTTTCAAGTCTTGTCGATAATGCTGTCCTTGTCGCGGTAAGAATTTATGTTCTTTAAAATCAGAGCCGTAAAATCGTGAGTCGTGGCATCGTATCTTGCTGGTGTTACAGGGTTGAGAAATGAAAACATTGCGCAGTCATGACATTGAATCTCCACGCAACGAAGTGTTGATACAATTTGGCTTTCCTCCGAGTTAGAACATGTTGAAGCCATGAGGGTTCGAGCCATTGACGCCATTAATGCCGTTCATGTTATTGATACCATTTATGGCGTTGTTGGTGTGCTGGGGAACAGGGCTGAAAATGGTGGTAGCTCCACTCTCGCTGTGAGTAGAGCGAGCTTCAATAAATTCGGACTCGGAGACGGCTGCGGATGGAGCGTTGGCGGAGGCCTCAGTGGAGTTGAACTGTGAGTTGTATTGATTGGGTGGAAGAGTATAAGGCTGTGAGAAGCCACCTCGTACCTCATCAAGAGCCAAGGGAGCTCCTGGGTTCGTTCCGTTTGTGCCATTGTTTCGAGCATGGGAGTCAAGAGTCATGATCTTTCCTGCAATTCGACGTCCATGTGGTTGCGAGCGAATTCCAGGCAGCAAGGGACGGACAGCTTCAATCAGAGTATTGCGAGACTCGGGATCAGCAAAGTCCATAGCAGTCTGGATGACATAGTTTGCAAAGGAGTCACGGAGCATGTTTGGAAGCTCATGAGGAGACAACATCTCCTTAATAAAAGCTCTACGCATATTGAAGTCTGAAGTACGGATACACTTCTCAATGACGTTGGAGCTGAATTTTTGCTTTGAGAGAGCGGGGATGCTTCCCTGGAAAGTTGCACAAAGTGGTCCAGTGAAAAGGGGTTCTCCAAGATCCACTGTATCAAAGTTAGAATGATGAAGCATGACAGGGTACAGGAGTCAACATACAGATGTACTGGATGACGTAGTTGCCGAACGGGTCCTGAACGAGGGAGTAAGAGCTCTTGGTAATCTGCTCAATCAACTTTGCGCGCTGATCGCCAGAAGCATGGTCAATGCATCTCTGAAGAACACAGCAACCGTGGCGGTGAGTTCCAACGGCAACACACTCTTTGCCAACTGCATCATAAATAAACTGCATAAAATAAGTAAATACTCAAGAGAAAGTTTCTGGAAATGAGAAGTAGCTACCTGAGCATCTGGAGCTGATAGGCGGTTCAAGCATTTCTGGATCACATGGTTGCCATTGAGGTCTTGGACAAGCTCGACGACTTGGCCACTAAGGGCATGGATAACAGTTTGGATCTAAAGATGATTAGTAATCAACTATGACATGTCAATAAAGGTGTCGTACCTGTTCAGGGGTAGAAATAAACTCAATCATCTTTTGGAGAGCTCGAGTTCCATGCTGGTTCAAAGCGATCTGAACCAAATGAGGGGCAGCAATGTTGATAAGACCTGTACGTTGCTCATCGTTGGTGAATTCAAGCAGTTTTTGACATAGGTAGTTACCAAATGGATCTGGACTCAATAGTTAGAATAATCAAACATGGAAACGAAATGAACAAGGTGGCGAGTGCATACCGGTCATGAGCTCGACGACGTGCATTTGAGTTTCACGGAAGATGATTTGAACATGCTCAGGCACACCCTCTTCGAGCTTTCTCTGAAGGTACCGACATCCATGCTGGTCCTTACACATTCCATAGATTTCCCCAGAGTAATTCTCGAGAGGAACATTGCCAAAGCGGTTCAATGGGTTCTCAGAATCTCCATTACGACGGTTTTGAGTAGCAGTACGAGGGCTCTCTGCGAATCTACCGTAGTTGTTTGGCTGAGGTGGCTGTGGCGCCATTCCAAATGCTCCGAACATCGGATGACTCTGGACGCCAGCATAGTTCCCATTGAGCTGCAATGGCGCTGGGGCATATGCTTGCATGCTATATCCATAAACTGGTGTTGCATAGGTGCTTGGTGTAGGGGTAGCAGACCCGTTAACGACCGATGGAGCAACGGTGGTTGGAGATGTCAAGACCAGGGCGTGGGACATGGCATTGGGTTGGAAAGCAGACTGGAAAGTCGGAATGCTAGGGCCAGGTTCCTCACGGTCAGAAGAGGACTGAGGGGTGGGTGGAGTGGTGTTTGCGGAGCCACCACGAGAATGCATCCGGCTATGAGTTTGGTAGTTGTTCTGGGTAACTTCGGCCCGTGTTCCAGTGGCAGAATCGCTTTGAAATCCATTTTGAGTGGCAGGAAGATCATTTGTTGAGTAAGAGAGCTGTAAGGAGGTTGGCCTATGGTGTCCAGAGGTATGGTTTTGCTGGTGGGCAGCAGAAGCAAGAGCACCGAGGCCAGAAAGGTTGCTCTCTAGAGAAAGACGGTTCACATGACGCAGAGACTGGATATTCCCATTACCATTTCCATTAGTTTGTGGGGGATTTTCAGCTGAGTTATCAGACCACCAGGACAAAGTGTTTTGCGGCATGCTGTGGTGAACGGCATGATGACGACCATTACCATTATAGTTCTCAGGGACAGGAGTGCGGGAGTTTGCAAAATCAACCGCTGCAGAATTGGCTGAGAGCTATTTAAGGTTAAAGGAAGAAAGTGGGTCAGCAGTAGCTCAGGAAACTACAAAGGATGAGAAGAAAGAACTTACAACTGATGGGTTACCATCCCTACGCACTAAGGTAGGGAATTTGTCATCAGGGTCTGTCATGCGAAGGTAGCTCTTCACATCTGGAGTAGAAACACGGTCTTCGTTCTTGGATTTATCCTCTTCAGACTCCAACGGATTCTTCGAAGAGAAAAGTGAACTGAAACCCATATGGTTATTGAATCCGTTGGTACGAGAGGAGACTGGTGGCAAGGCTGATCCGAAGACGTTGTTTGATAAGGAGTAGCGGCTTCTGTAGGTCCGGTAAAGGATAATCATAAGTAAGTGGAAGTTGCAAGTCAGTAAGAGAAACTCACGCATGACCAGCTCTAAAGCCTGTGAAAGCAGCTCCGTAAGTCTGCTCCGAGTTTCGACGCAGACCCATCCCCATGCCAGTACGGTTGGCAAAGTCCTGGTTAGAAGATTGGTTGGTAGCGGGGGATGTCACTTGGGAAGTAGGAGAGAAAACACTTCCAAATGGTGACACGGGTTGTCCATTTGAAATAGAAAACCGAGCTGGACGAGATAGAGCAGTAGGAAAACCGCTGTCTCGATAGTATTCTGGAGGAGTGGTAGGCTCGCTAACCGGGCCACTGAGACCGACCTGAGCAAGGTCTCTGGCAATCTGGTCCATCTCCTGACGTTCCTTTTCCTGCTGGAGGTCAAGGATTTTCAAGTCTGCTTCAAATCGGCGTTTTTGTTCCCGCATATATTCAATATGCTGTCGTTTCTTCTCAAACTAGGAAGTTTGTTAGAAGGAGTATGGTAAGGCAGAAGCGTTATGGAAAGCAGTGATCTTCTAAACAAGGAGAAAAGGAAGGCAGGCAGGTTAAAGGAGAGAGAAAGGTAGGACAACGGTAAGAGAAAAGATGGAAGAAAAGGAGAGATCGAGAGAGGGAGTTAGGAGGGGAAGAGGGAGAGGGAGGAGGGGGAATTTAAGGCGAGGCGAGATGTGGGTAGGAGGACAGAAAGTGAGGAGGGTTTTCTGCTCACAAGCTGGGATTTATGGAGGTGGGTTGCCTATTCAAGCAACAATTAGTTAGTCTATCGGGTCTCCTAGTGAATTGGCCAAAAAATGACAATATCAAAGTGAGGACAGCCTGATATCCAGCTTCACTTTTGACCTGACATCTCGATCACGCCATCCGAGGGCCAGGACAAAGCGCGTATTCAAACTCACCGACGACAATATATCCAGCTGCTCGGTCTGCTTCAGTGGTTGCTGATTGAAACCATTCCACTGCGGCAGCACGGCCGACTCAGTGGTAAAACGACGCTGCATGGTCGAACGGACCTCGCTGGTTGACGGCTGCGCGTTGATACTGTGCACGAAGCCTTTCTGGCTTCCCTGGGGCGATGGGAACGCAGAGAAGGGCGATTCTGACGGAGGAGACTGAGGAGAAGGGCCAACGAAGTCGTCGAGTTTCCCACTGAAGCTGTTTCTAAAGGCCATATTCCCGGGCATCTGCTCTCGAAAGACCGCGAACATGGTCAGACATGACGCAAAAACAAAAACAAAAAAAAAAAGGAACGTATATACACGCAGACGAGGAAAAACAAATCAACACGTTATTATACGCAAGACATATATATATCAAACATCAGTGCTGGGGAGCGGGACGTCGTCGAGATGGAGACGCCCGGAGGTTTTCTGGCGCCTGAAATAGATTTCAGGGGAGGTTCGAAAGCGGTGAGCTTCTTCCCGCGTCACGGCAAAAAAAAAAAAGCCAAACGAGGATGAAAGTTGGGAACAACGCCCGGGAAGTCAACCGCAGGCCAGCACAGAGACGCCGGATGGCGAAAAGGACGAAGGCAAAAGGACAAGAGGAAGAGGCGAAATCGGGGACGAACTTACGGCTGCAGAGATCCTTATTATTCGGTTAACAGGGTGGGAATGGTGAAATAACTGAAGGACTTGGGCTGGAGTTCGGAGGCGGCAGATCCCGTTCAGCCAGCGCCCTGGCTGGTTGATTCAACCGCTCTGCCGCTGTCAAACCAGAAATCAAGGCTCGGATCAGCCTTTTCCTTCTTCTGTTGGCTTACACAGTGCCGGTGCTGGATTTACGGTCTCCCTCTTGGGCTTCTTTTGGCGGGGTAAACGGTGCTGGTATGAGGCAGCGCTGGGGCGGGTCAATTGTGACCAGAGGGTCGTTCCAAGGGTGGATGGTGTCTGGCGAAAAATAAGGAGTGAGCAAGGGCGTCTCAGAGATCCGCTTTAAGGAGTCATAAGGCTGAACAGGCGGGAGAAACTGCCCGGAGGGGCTAATATACATACGGTTTTATCTCTCCAAGCCAGAACGGTGAGAGAGCATGGAAACAGACAGAGCCGGTCGTCGAACGAAGCGAAATCGAGCAAGGTCGGTTGTTGTACAGAGCATGGGAGCGCCCCTGTGAGACTTGGGGAGGGCCAGCAGAGCAGGACACGGGAGGGAGAGGGAAGCCCAGGGAGAGAGAACAGAAGAGGAGGAGAGGAGAGAAAAAGGAGAAATCGATGAAAAGGAGGAGGAAGAGGGACCAAATATTATGTGATGGACAGCGGGGATTCAGTTCAATGGCTTGCAGCAGCTCAAGCATCAAACGATGGAAAGGCAACCTGGAAACCCTATGTTGTCTTGTCCCAGA
Source organism: Trichophyton verrucosum HKI 0517 (assembly GCF_000151505.1). Taxonomy (NCBI): domain Eukaryota; kingdom Fungi; phylum Ascomycota; class Eurotiomycetes; order Onygenales; family Arthrodermataceae; genus Trichophyton; species Trichophyton verrucosum. The sequence goes on along the minus strand of NW_003315325.1, from coordinate 19,047 downwards.
TAGACATCGAATAATAGCAACTGCTCTGGACGAATGGCTGGCCTCCTCACTCCCCTGAATACTCAACCACGCCTAAATATTCGCCGATTTCTATTTTCTGATTGGAATACGTCTTGCAGAAACCTTCGAAATTCTAAACAAATAGGGTTGCGTCAGGCAGGGCTACCCGCTGCCTTGGAGGTTCCACTGAGGGGTCACCGCTACTTCGTTCTTCGCCCAACAACTCGCTGTCTTTGGCGCTGCATCCTCGTTCGCGAGCCGGTACCAGTGACCTGACCCGACGCCCTCCCGAGAAACGAGCCGCGGGAAGAAAGGGCGGGGATACAGCAGGCCTAGTACGGAGAACAGCTGGGCGGATGGTTTGTCTCGAAAGTTGACGGGAAACGTCCATCCCATTTGCATTTGCTTGTGCTAGGGAACTGACAGCAGAAGGAGGCGTTCAGAGTAAAGCTGCTGTCGGCTAACGAGATTAGTGTTTTGTGCATCTTTGACGACGCATCAGATTGCAAGGTACATGGTGGCATTTCCTAGGTGCATCCCTCTCGATATATGCACGACGACGTGGGTGGAGAACCTCCAGCACCCGATATATGGTCCAATCAAAGGAGTCCGGAGTCTCTAACTTCTCAATCACTCACTGACACAAGGCCCAGAACCTGTGCATCCTGCGCAGCGTGCAGCCGTAGGGTCTGTCCGTTATAGATTTCGCCCTTATCATAACTACGAGAGGCAACCGGGAGCAAACGAACACCCTGTCTATCTTCTTGCCTCTCTCGCTTTGCCTGTGAGAGAGAGACTCGGGAAGAGAGTCATAAACGCTGATCGAACCTTCAAGTCCAATGAATGCAGACGGGGAACTCTGATCACCGCCGCCCTTGAACCTCTCGACGAAAAAGAAACAAGCATCCCCAAAAAAACACACAGACGAAGTTTCAATCTGATTTCTCGTCATACTCCCCACATCATCAACCAAAAAAAAAATTCTCGCTCTGGGCCAGTTATCAAATATTACGGTCGCGGATACGGAGCACGTAGTCAGGAGGCTGGAAATGCGGAGAAAGGCTTAGTTACTATATCCCTCTCTCTCTCTTTCACTCCGTATTTCTTTTCCGTGCCTTGCTTGCCCTCTCGAAGAAATAGGAAAGGAAAGTCGCACGGCCAAAATATGGATTGGCCTGAGGTCTTTGCTTTTTTCTTTTTATCTTTCTTTGAATGGGGTTGTTGGCTCCAGGCACCCTTGACATCTGTCTTCATTCCGGGACGGGGGTCCGTGTCTCGTTACCTTGCTGCCTGGGAAATTCTTCAGATATGGGATTTGGGCTATTTTTGTAAAGTGTGCCTCTAAACCTGGCAGTTACATCGAGGATGGCATCCGGTCTGGTCAGCATCCCGACTTCGAATGAGCGGTGGAAATGCCAGCACAAGCATGGAAGCGGCCGCTAAGTTTCGAAGTATGCAAGCTTGCCACGACGCACCATCACAGACCCAGCCGTTTGAGCAAGATAAATGTACTTTTTGCGGTACAACATGCCATGTACCGTGCCGTAGAAGGTTGCCCCCGCCCTTCGTTCCCGCAACTCACAACAGATATTTTGGGGACAAGAAGAGTCCAATCATATCCTTAGGGTTATTCATCTCTTAGAACACATCTACGATTTCGCGGAGTATATGCTGATGTCTCTCTAGGTTCTCTCCCGATCCAACCATGTTGCTTCCCCAGGTTTTAGCGCCAAGTACACACTCAAGGAGCCCTGTCATCAACGTATGCGGCGATTGGCAGCTCACTTTCCAAATGGTCCCATTCTCCCGCGGGATCGTTGGTCGGTGTACGGTGTAACTTGTTGTCAGTGCATTGAGCTTCATTTTAAACATCGAGCAAGGCACTAGATCTATCCATGGCTGGCAGAAAGTTGAAGTTAGGTCGTCTCTACTACAGCCTTTTTATCAGCCATGGTTCTGCTTGATGGGTACGTTTGTTACATTTCTAATCCAACCAAACCACCTTCGGGCTCTTGTATTTCAGGAATGCCCTCTTTACTCCAGTGTGTATACATCGCTTGCAGAGTATGCACGGGTCCTTCGATCAAGCATATCTGCGGCAATGAGTTGGTCTTTTGCACCCTGACCGGGGATAATGCAGGCTGCTGTACAACCTGGATGGAAGTTGTTGTCAAGCTCCCCACTTTACAGTGTTGATTCTGATAGCCGCATACCATCATTGCCGTCCTCATCCTAATCAAGTCAAGGGTACGAGGCACTTTAGGTATGCACCACCCTACCGGTTAGGTATCGAGTCGGTGAGGCCGCAACGGACGGAAAGCAATGATACCTAACAACCGTATCTGATGCTATGCTCCCTTGACAGCCATTTCCGATTTTGATGCCTTCGCTTAACAATTCGACTTTGTGGGTTGAAGAAACTCACCTCCAATTTAAGGTTGATCTTCATTCTATAGATAATTGTATCTATTAAATGATTTACCACACCTTCTCTGGGCTTGTATCTAAGCGAGTGGGTTGTGAGAAGGTGAAATTCCTCCATGACTGATATATCATCATAACAATATGAAATCTGATGGTTGTAATTTCATTATATATGGTTGCGCAAAAAGGATACTTTTTTTGTCGAAGGTCGGGCAACGTCCGGTTGTGACTTTTTCAATCATGTCCATGTTGTCGAAAGGTTAAGTATTGGGTTCAAAGGTATTGTCACGGGCATCATTGGGCAACTTGTGCGTTGTGCTCCGTAATTTCGCTACTGTTCATCCTGTAGAGAGGATTGTGTACCTCGTTACCCATATCACTGGGATCCTATGCAACACAGGACAAAAACTAACTGCTGCTTTCAGGCAATATGTGTTTGATTAGCAGTAAGATATCGGATATTTGAATCCCATTCTTCGGTATAGCAGTGAATTACATCACCCTCCATTCCCGATTAATTCCTGAACTGTTAGGTCTTATCCGTGGGCCGTGGCGATGTCCTTGCCAATATGCGGGCCTACAATAGTGCCATCCAGTTATAAAAGGAGTAAGAGAAGAACTCAATAGACCCCTGCAGCGATTCAAGCGATCGATCATATCTAGTGGTATAAACTTGGTGCAATGTTATAAGCTTGCTGTCATCGGCCTCGTTGATGTCCTGGCGTCTTCGAAGCGCGGGCAGGCGGCTCGGCGGCATTCCGGAGAAACAAAAATGCGGGGAGCTTCATTGGAATTCCCGGCCCCTCCAATCAAGCATCATCGAAAAAAAAGTTATACAGAAATGACACTGGCGGATTGTTACAGACTTATTCTCACCATGATGGCTTGACGCAATTATAGCTCTTGTTTTGATTTTCTTCTTTTCTTTGTTTCCTGGTTCATGCGCCCCTGGGATTAATAGCACGGAACCATGCCTCCTCGGAAGAAGGCGGTAGGTCCGAGTGTCGGGGGTGCGGCAGGAAATGTATGTGTGATAGTGCCTCAGTTATTCATATTCGCAAAGTCTCAGCCAGAGTGCTAACCGTCTAATACAGCTTACATCCTCCCCAGGTGCTCGGAGACGATCTTCTGGGAATGCTGGCGGAAAACTCACAGAAGATCCGCACGACACAGAAGCTCAAAGAAGGAGACATGCGCAAAAAAGCAGACGATCTGATGTACGCTTTTGGGTTTCTATTTTACGGAATAAGAAGTTCCGGAGTGTTCTAACAAAGGCGTACAGGACTTTGAGGCCCTCCTCGAACCATTTTACTACGATAAACACTTGACGGACCCAATTAATACCGAAAGAGATAAATGGAACCTATTACCGGCATTTCTCAAAGTGAAAGGTCTCGTCAAGCAGCATATTGACTCTTACAATTACTTCGTTGAAGTCCAACTTAAGAAGATTGTGCAGTCCAGCGCAGAGATTCGCAGTGACATTGATCCAAAGTTCTATATCAAGTATGTTGAAGGTGCTTGCAGGAAATTGCGCAAAGGCTGACTTATATTTTTTTCAATTTCAATTGCAGATTTCATGACATATATCTTGGAACACCTCGGCGAACCGATGAAGAACAGTCAGGAATCAAGGTCGATTCCACAATAACCCCAAATGAATGTCGACTTCGGGATATGACCTATGCTGCTCCTATCTTGGTTGACTTCGAATATGTCCGTGGCCGTCAGCGAGTTAAGCGAAACGGTACTGCGATTGGCCGTATGCCTGTCATGCTCCGGAGTTCTAAGTGTGTGCTATCAAATAAGTCGGCACGGGAAATGTATACATTACATGAATGTCCTCTTGACCCCGGCGGATACTTTATTGTTAACGGGACGGAGAAGGTCATTTTGGTGCAAGAGCAGCTGAGCAAAAACAGAGTTATTGTCGAAACAGATCCAAAGAAGGAAATCGTACAGGCTTCAGTGACAAGGTATGCTCAAAAGAAGTTGATATATATAACTTTACTGGATTGCTTTTACTAATGTACGACATATAGTTCTTCGCACGAACGAAAGTCCAAGAGCTATATTATTATGAAAAAGGGACGCATCTACCTCCGACACAACGTTTTGAATGACGATATTCCGATCGTTATTCTATTGAAAGCTATGGGAATACAATCCGATAAGGAAATGTTGCTGTTAGTTGCGGGAGTTGATATGGAATACCAGGAAGACTTTGCGATAAACTTCGAAGAAGCTGTCAAGCTGAGTATATACACCCAGCAACAGGCTCTTGAATACTTGGGCGCGCGTATCAAGATCAATCGGAAAGCTTCAGGCTTTGGGCCTGCACGCCGAAACTATGTTGCAGAAGCTATCGAGGCCATATCTTCTGTTATAATATCCCACGTCCAAGTGCAAGATATGAACTTTCGGCCGAAAGCTCTCTACGTTACTCACATGGCCCGGCGTGTGCTCATGGCAAAACTTGACCCAAGTTTGGTGGATGATCGTGACTATGTTGGCAACAAGCGACTGGAGTTAGCTGGTCAGCTCCTGGCATTGCTGTTTGAAGATCTTTTCAAAAAATTCTGTTTCGACATCAAAATGAACATAGATAAGGTCCTAAAGAAGCCAGTACGAACTGAAGCCTTCGACGCCTACCCGGTCGTTGCTATTCATGGGAATCATATCACCCAGGGAATGAACCGTGCAATTGCAACCGGTAACTGGAGCTTGAAACGTTTCCGAATGGAGAGAGCCGGTGTCACCCATGTTCTAAGCAGACTGAGTTATATCGCTGCACTCGGTATGATGACCCGAATAAGCAGTCAGTTTGAGAAGACACGCAAGGTTTCTGGTCCTCGTGCACTTCAACCCTCGCAGTTTGGTATGCTCTGCACCTCAGATACCCCGGAAGGTGAAGCGTGTGGGCTTGTAAAGAATTTGGCACTCATGACGCATATCACCACAAACGACGAAGAGGAACCTGTCCAGAAACTTGTCTTTACTCTTGGTGCAGAGGATATACAAACTGTTGGAGGTAGAGAATGCTTCGGCCAGGGTGCTTATATTGTATTCATGAATGGATCCCCGATTGCGTTGACTAGGCGACCGAAATATTTCCTCAATGCCTTCCGGCGTCTACGACGAATGGGCAGGATATCGGAATTCGTCAGTGTGTTCATCAACCATAACCAGAAATGCGTCCATGTTTCCACCGATGATGGTCGTATTTGCCGCCCATTGATCATCGTCGAAAAGAAACGATCTAGGGTTACAGCTCGACATTTAAGTGCTTTACGAAATGGCACGATGGATTTCGACGATTTCCTCTCTAATGGTTTGGTGGAATACGTTGATGTCAACGAAGAGAACGATGCAAATATTGCTGTCTACGAGAGAGAGATAGACGCAAACACAACACACCTAGAAATCGAACCATTTACAGTCCTGGGAGCCGTTGCAGGACTGATACCTTACCCCCATCATAACCAATCTCCTCGAAATACCTATCAGTGTGCTATGGGTAAACAAGCCATAGGCGCGATTGCTAATAACCAATTCCTTCGTATCGATTCTTTGCTCTATGCCATGGTATACCCGCAGAAGCCGATGGTGAAAACTCGAACCATCGAGTTGACAAACTATGACAAGCTCCCAGCAGGACAAAACGCAATGGTTGCCGTGATGAGTTATTCCGGGTATGACATTGAGGATGCTCTCGTCTTGAATAAGGGGTCAGTAGACCGTGGATTTGGGCGCTGTCAGGTCTTCAGAAAGTATTCGGCGAACCTCAAAAGTTATTCGAATGGGACGAAGGATAGACTCGTTGGTCCGACGAGAGAAAACGGAGTATCGATTCGGAAACACGGTCTTCTGGACAATGATGGCTTGGCTGCAGTTGGAGAGAAAGTCAGTCCAGGAGAAGTATATATAAATAAGGAGACACCAGACAATGCGCTTTCATCCGGCATCACTGGCTCTGATGCAGGTTTACCCGTGAAGTATAATCCCACGCCTCAGACCTACAAACTCCCTGATTATAGCTACATCGACAAGGTGATGATATCTACTACCGAAGGCGAGAGCCAGCTGATCAAAGTTCAAACTCGGCAAACTCGACGGCCAGAAGTTGGTGACAAGTTTTCATCTCGCCACGGACAGAAAGGTGTTGTAGGAATCATTGCGGAGCAGGCAGACATGCCATTTACGGACACAGGCTTGGTCCCTGATATCATCATGAATCCTCATGGTTTCCCATCTCGAATGACTGTGGGCAAGATGTTGGAGCTCGTTGCAGGAAAGGCTGGCATTATTTCTGGCCAGTTTGGCTATGGTACCCCTTTTGGTGGCAGCCCTGTCGAAGAGATGTCTGCTATCCTTGTGGACCACGGGTTCAGCTATGGTGGAAAGGATTACTTGACCTCAGGTATCACCGGGGAGCCCCTTACGTACTATGTTTTTACCGGCCCGATATACTACCAGAAACTCAAACATATGGTCCAAGATAAAATGCACTCACGTGCCCGTGGACCTCGAGCGACGCTTACCCGCCAGCCCACAGAAGGTCGATCTCGAGATGGAGGTCTCCGCCTAGGAGAAATGGAGCGTGACTGTCTGATTGCGTACGGTACAAGCCAGCTTCTCCTTGAGCGGTTGATGATATCGTCCGACCGTCATGAGGTGGATGTTTGTGAGAGCTGTGGATTTATGGGCTATTCCGGTTGGTGTCAGCGCTGTAAGTCCTCTGTGGGGGTGGTGAAGATGGTTATACCATATGCGGCCAAGTTGCTTGTGCAGGAGCTTTTCAGCATGAATGTCGTAGCGCGGTTAAGGCTGCAGGACGAGTTCCCTGAAGATCGAGGCATGTAGCATGTTTTATCGTAGCGACTTTCAAGTTGGCATATTTTTTGGGATTTTTGCATTAACGTGGGTTCGATTGACTACTGGGACAAAAAAAAAAAGAGAGAGATAGACATCCAACATAACGAGTGTTCGCAATGTATATTAGTGAATGACATACATCAGTGATAAGCAAGCGGACGAAATCATCGAGTCTACTGCGCCTCCTAACTAGGCAGTGTTTCTGTCTTTACTTGGCAGCATCCATCTTCTGCTTTGCGAGCGATGCAACACTCTGCACATCCGATTGGGTGATGCTTCCAAACTGCTGTTTCCAGAACTCCCAACGTTCAGGGCAAAGTCTTGCCTTGCCCTTATACAAGCTTCCGGCAGCGAGTGGCTGGCCTCTGTTTGGCTGCTCCTCTGTTTTCGCTGCTTCTTCCTCTTCTGCCTCTCTGGCAGCATCACCCTTTGCCTCTTCGAGTAGGTACTGGCCGCTATACAGCATCCATTGTGCTGCTGCAGCAATGTCACACTTGTGGCTTTCCGCCGCGGTAACCGGCGCCTCTTCAAGAGCAGACCGGAGACTCCAGACGGCAAAGTTGGACCAGTCGATCTGGTTGAGATTCAAGAGGCGTGCTGCAAAGGCGTTCTGGTTGATCCATCGCTCGGCCTCCTCGGGGGTGGGAGCCTTGTCATCACTTGATGGTCCTGCAACCGTATGAGCAGAAGCCAGATCGACATTCTTCTTGTCCAGGGGACACGCTTACCTATCCAAGCCTCTCTCATAGCCGGCCCGAGTAAAGGCAAATCAGCCCACATTTTGACGTTGCTCTGCAATGGTATGGAGATTAACATATTACTTCACTAAAATAGGGGCCCCATTTTGTCTGGCTATCTCTATTGAATGGAACTCACCCCCCAGACCTCAATATCAGTAGACGGCAGCTCAGTCAGCGCTTTAATCAGCTCCACCAGGCGGTCCTGAGAGGCATGGTCACTTGGGATCTGCTTAGCAATCTCGATCATTGAGTCCCAGATCTCCAGAAGAAAGCTCTCGTGGTCTTCATTTGGTTTTCCATCGTTAGACTGGCGCTTATCTGGAGTCAAGTCGTCAATCTCCTTGGCAGCAGCGGAAGGAGCAGTGCAGCTACCAGGCTGCAGGTATCCAGTGAGAACTTCGAAGAGCTTCCTATGGACGATCCAAGGTTCACCATCTTCAAGAGATGGGAGACGGAGAGAGAGAGGTGCCATGTTGTCGTTCAGATATGCTATTGCTGCTGCCTGTACAATCAGAAAACCAGATGGGTGGTGGTTCGATAAAGCATGCAGCGGGGTAGTTGTTATATTCTTTGGCACCCTTGAGGATCGGATCACTCTTTAGTTGACTAGTAACTGGTTTTCTGTATGTTTTCTGCTCTGTCTGCCTTGCTGGAGTGGGGAGAGGCCTGGCACCTACAAGTGACGACTGAACATCGACCAAGGGCGCTGTGACGTGACGTGGCTATTGGCTGCGGATAGTCGTCTCCGATTCTTGGCCAGTAAAGTCGACCGGGCGCAAGGAAAGCGGGAGAAAGGTGTTTTTCGTCGGATGGTAGGCATTGGTTAACTGGACAGAGGCCAGAGTGTCCTTTAGCTGTTCTCTGGCTGTCTTCTAGCTTGTTCTTCTGGCTTGTCACTGGCATCAGTATCAACGTCTTTATCAAAGGGAGACCTAAGGGGGGCGACAACCACTTTGAGACCCCCCGTGGGTTTGGTTAAGGTTCGGGAGGGGAGTTTAAAAACGTTAAATGCGCTTATATACACACTCGCCCGAATCGGACTGATTTCCTGTTTAAGAACTAGATGCTGAGATGCGGTGAGATCCTATTTCACCTAGTCAACCGCATATACGTAGCCGGGAGGGACTTTTTGCTCCGATTCGTACCTGGATCTCTACTCCTACAACTATCTACCTGCTGATATATAAGTACCGAGAAGCTATGATGGCCTGTCTTACATAAGACGGCCCGATAGGGTGGTTGGGAAAGCAGGAAAGGATCAAATAAGGGGAGTAAACAAGAGGATTTGCCACAGGTCTAGCAATGCCCGCATGAAGTACGGAGTCAAGAGTAAATAAAAGATAATTTAATCATAATAGTTATAATAAGTGGCCAATGGAAAAAAGGGAGCTTGTCCGGAATTATGTCGAGTTGTGCATCGCGCATAAGCTTGAGCATAATAAGTATCGCCAAGTGAAATAGTTATGCCAAGAGATATTCGACCTGCTTATCTAATGGGATATTGTGGCTAGTGAAAGCGAGAGCCCGATGGGAAGCTCAGATGGCATCAAGTCGAGCAGCTAACTAGCTAGCTAACATTAACTAACCAGTTACGGAATTAACTAACTACGTGCTTACGAAGTAACTTGTTAGTTAGTCGTGACGATCCTAAACTGGCGTCGATCAAACATCAGCCCACGAACCGGGCTGTCTACGGGACCGGGGAGATAGCAGCATGGAGAGGAGTACTCCGTATTCTTCTTCCTTCGGCTGCAGTTACTTAGATATCTTGGAGCTGCTGGCCGAACGCCCCGCTATAATGGCACTGGTCACCTTTGAGGATCTGGAGACTGGCCAACGGTGTGTTAGTGCAGAGATCTGATACCCTATACATGCTACAGGACAGGTTCCACATATCACTATAGAACACCATTTTACAGGCTCTGTGAAGAGGATGTGGTATCCCTGTGCAGATCTTTCTCTCCTTCTTCGAAGCCTCCCGGGGAATACCGGTCGACCTACCTACGGAGGTTTAACGCTGCCCTGACGGATCAGCTAGCAAATACACAAGCAATTCGTTTGAATTCTGGACAGTTCAACAATTCACCGTCTATTCTAACAATATGTGGATTACAGCTCCTTTTATCCTTTTGGCCGTTGGAGAGGAGAAATGATAGTTAATCTACATCCTCGACAGATCACTCCCTCTTTCAGTATCAGGGCCCATCTTCATCTTGGAAGAGAGGGCATATCATGTTATTTTCCATGGCTACGAGCTAGAAATGACCAGAAAATTTTTATCTCGGCCGTCACTTAAATCTGCAGTCGGGCTTCAGTTTAATAGCCAAGACCAAGGCTGATATCCTGCTGGAGTCGTCAAGTTGCTGCAATCCTTCATTGCCATGCCCACCAGGTTAGATAGGTATCCAGCTCCCTACTCACTTGGGTAACCTGGCTTTTACCATACTTCGGGATAACAATCCAACTGTCAAAGCCAAGACAACCAACCGGCCAAGGTATCTTACAATTGGACATGGCAATCCGACTGCTAGATAAGATGTTTTCTCATACCTTCGTAGTCCGAGAAATCTGCCTAGAAATTTAGACATGCTCCTACATAGAACATGTATCATGCTCTATCTAGCAATTAAGCTCATTTGGACCACCCGATTCTCCTTGGAAACCCTATCTCTCTGTCCCTAATTAACCTGCGATCTGCCCAAAGACGATGCAAATCTTGCATCTACCTATTCATTCAGATGACTGCCCAACTGCGACATAGTGCCTGGCAAGGTCTTCTGCATGGCCAGATGATTGTTCGAGCACACAATCCTAGAGATTATCGAGAAGAATGGGAAAGATACGAAGAAAGATGTCTATATAAAGAACCCTTTGTCCTCCAAACTAGTCAGCTTATATCCTCTCATCAACACACAGATCATCGAACGCAACAAAACAGCATATTAACACAGCTCAATCCACTATACGAAACATCTTCCACAAACCAACTCTCGTCAAAATGGTGTCCTTCAAGGCAATTCTCACCCTCTCCCTGATTGGCGCTGCATTTGCAACCCCCATTGAACAGCGAGCTGCAGAGCCCGTTGAAGACTCTGGCGCAGTTGCAAATTCCCCTGAAGGAAGTGGCATGGACCTCGGAGGAACAGACCCAACTGCAGATGCCATTGAGGAGCGCGGCCTGCTTGTGAGAATCATCCTTCGTCAGCTACTCAATAACAAACAGTCAGGACTGACAATTATATCCAGCACGTCCAATGCCATAACGTGGCTCTCCCGGCCGCCGCGCAGGTAATCGATATTGCAAACGCTAAATGGCAACTTGGCCACGCTCCGATCGAGACAGGCAGGTCTGGCTACCCTCACGACTTCCTGAACCTGCAGCACTTCCGCTTCCCTAGGCGCTGCAGGGGCAGGTCTCTCCGCGAGTACCCGTCTTCCAGCAGCACCATAAAGTATACAACTATAACTCTCGCCCCAAAGAGAACCCTGGCCCCTTCCGCCTCATTGCTACTAAGGACAGCCGACATTTCTGCGGCATCATCTCTCATGATGGAATTGGTCACAATCCAAACGCTGGACTCTTCCACCTCTGCAAGTAGATGTATCTCTTGCCACACATTCCGATTTCGAGTCCTTTGACGCACAGCTGACTTGAATATCTAAGTGGTGGAGGATCTAATGATGTCTGAAGTATTGTGGAAGATTGAGATGATTTGTCTGGAAATGCTTAAAAGTTTTGACTTTAATTAATTAAAATACCCTTCAATAAGAGATTATAGTGAACCTTAGGAATAGCTCCGCATTCTCATTAAACACCCGAATAAATCCGTTTAGCCGAACAAAACCAATTCTTCTATGTATACTCTGGATGCACACTGACAATTCCGCTATTCGATAGCTTCTACATACTCCACTCTTCTATAATTTCGCTAGATCCAACCAATAAACTAGTAGAACGGGTATTATTGCGGCCATCACTCGTTTGTGTCGATTTCCCATACTCGTATGGCTCGACAACTGTTTCAAATCGCACGCAGTCAATCGGGTTCAAGTAATTTCGGGACAATAACCCCCCTGCGCATCGGGGACTGCTTGGATATGTAGCGGAAGCCTCAAGTAGTTTGCCGGTATATAAAGAGTAAAGCTGTACCGTCGACAAATCGGTTGCTGTACCCAACCTAAGTTAGCATAGAGCTCATCAGGGGCTTCTAGGAAAAGCGAGACCTACCACAGGCCGCAAGCCCAAGTTCAGCAGAAACATCCAAGTCGTTTAGTGTGCTATAGTTGATCTCGCCGAACCGAAGGTAAGGCGTACTAGATCGGTGACTCCGACTATTTGGATCTAGATGACGCTGGGCAGCTGCTCGAGTGAACCGTAGATCATACATATCAAGCTACGTATTGCATTGTTAGAGCAGAAGCTGTAACTAGGCCCCCATTCCGGTTTGAGGCAAATATGGGTATACGGGCTTGTAAAATCCTTGGATATACTTACCGTATTATCAAACCCGGCAACGAGTACTTTCGACTCGCCCACCATTTTCAGTTTTTTCACGCCATGAGAATGCACCAGTCGTGTAGTCGAGGCAGCGCACCGCCAGTCAGTTAGAGCTACGGCTGAATTCCGCAGACCGACAATCACCTCGCTATTGCTTATCCAGTCAACTGCCATTATATCGGCTGGATAGACATTAAAGCGACCCATTGAGTGCATTCCATGAGCAGAGCTCACAACCGTCAGCTCGTTTCCGTGCCCAATTATGAATGAACATGAATGGGCACCTGGATAGGCGACGGCTGAACAGAAGCTTGCATTTTTCCGCTTAAATACCGAGTAATCTAACGCCCATTGCACATTGTTAGCTAGTCAGTAGTAAGCAAGGACTACTACATCTTTTCGCCTTACTTTGGAACACGCTTCTGCTGCTTCTACCATATATCTCATCAGGCTCAATGAGCTTGCAAACGGCAAATTCGGTGCCTTTCCCGGACAAAAGGCCCTGGGACACCACACTGCATAAGGGTGGTTAGCAGCTGCTTCATCCAGTACAGGCAGATATAATTTGGAAACTCACAGCGCATATCTATCCGTGTTTATAGCGACACTACCAACCTACTGATCGGTTAAGACGCTGCGAAGAAGGAAAAAACCATGGAAAACTTACCCAATCGCAGTGATTGAGTTCGATTATACCGTCGTCAACACGCTCGTCATATTTCCATGGCCTCTTGGACGATAGAGGCCGAAACGCACTAATAAATATCCACCATCAGAAATCCTACCCACTGACAATTTAACCAGGAGAAGATAGGCGGTAAATAACTTACCTAAAATTAGACGTGCTCGTAGCTTTCAGAGCTTCAACAATATCCCGCGTTAGCTATGCGCATTTGATCCGCTGGGGTTTAGCCCACGCACATACCGGTAAGTATGATTCCGGTTTTCGGATCTCGCGCAAACTCATGACAATACTGTCTTCCCCTGCGGCTAAGATTAACCAGCTCTCGGCGCTCCATAAGACTGGCGCACGTCATAGCTCTTTGGCTAAGGGTATCTTTACTCGGTACTCTGCATCGACCTGCTTCCTGCTCGACTCCAAGGACGCCAAGCATAGGACTATAAAGCATTTTCGTCCTCTTCACCCTTTCAAGCCGTGTACGCTCATGATGTGCGACCTTTTGCCGCTTTTTCTTTTGTTGGTTGTAAGTAGGTTGTAGTGCGTGATGCTGGAGTGTCGGGGGCTTACCTTGGACTGTGTCTCGCGTTTATTTATCTCAGCATTCGTGTATTTCGGCTCACTTTGACTTTGGGGTGTATGGCCGGGTTGTATCTTGAAGTACTTCTTCTTTTCAGTATCTAGGGTGTTGTTAGAGCAGTCTACCCGAAAGCCGATTAAACGGTCCTGTCCATCACTTTGGAGAGCCGAGTGGGTATAATATAGCATTTCCCTCTCATTTGCCTTGCTTAAACCAGATGGAGAGTAAGGAATACGACAGTCCGACATACCATAGTAGAATCCGGGTATTGGTCTCATGTTTATGGTACGGATATCATTTCTGAGGTGCCTAGACTTTCACCCTCCTATAAAACCGGATAAATATGGCTATAATATCCTAATTTAATAGACAGAAGGGCATACGGGCCTGTAAAACGACTTTTTAATGCCCTTGATATATCCAGGTAGGGGTATCTTGAATGTTGTAGGTGGCAAGCAAGTTGAGAGAAACCTTCAGTTTAGGTTATCCAAGATTTTCTCGGCGCATTTTAAGCCGCAACTCTTGGTTCCAGCCGCCGGCGCTAGTTACTCACCAACTAGATCGAATAGAAGATAAATTAACGCTTTATAAAGCCGCATAACTGCTAGAACAGATGCGCGAGTGATTCCTAAGCGACTAATTATGTTGAATCATACGTTGAGTAGAGATTTTGAAATAATATGACGCAACTAGGCAAAAATCCAGTGTGAATACGAAACATCCATCAAGGTACTCCGCGATCAGCAACCAAATGGCCTGACATCCACCGAACGCTTCAATCTGTTCTCGCCGCACACATAGGGCTCTCCAGCAGCCTCCCTCGCCATATCATTAATCCACCTGCCATGTGGCTTACACTTATCGCCCTTCGACATCGAGCTGGCCAGATAAAGCCACGACAGGATATTACCGACCGTTGAAACCTCATCACTAACACTATGCAGAGCATACGCACTCATACGGTCATACAGCTCGTGGTCCGTCCATAAGTCATAGAGGTGTTTTGCCACTGCGTCCGTATCGCTGACTTCAACCAGGTATCCGTTCTTGCCATGCTGGACTTGTAGCGGTATGCCACCTGCCTTGGTTGCGATGACGGGTTTACCTTTATGCAGGGCCTCGGAAACCTTGACCTCGAAGCCTTCGCGGGTGGATAGTTGCAGGGCTATTCTGGCTTTTGAAAGGACGACGTTAAGAATTTGGTCGGATGGAGGGATGTGGATGACGCATATTTTCGATTTGAGGTGGGCGAGGTCGCGCGATAGATACTCTATTACCGAGTCGTAGATGAGGGCGCCGTCTGGGTCGTCAACTGAGCCGTGACCGCAGATTAGGAGCTTGGGGGTAGAAACGTCGGGCACGTCTTTGATGAGGTCGTGGAATTTGGCGTAGGACTTGAGAACATCGAAGATGCCTTTAGAAGGATCGAAGCGGGCTACTTGGACGATATATTCATCTATATTCATTTATCGGTTAGAGGAATGTATTGGTCTCTAGAGGGGTGATGTGCTTACCCTGTGGATAGTCAATGGTGGTCATGCCTATCTCCCTGCATTTACCATTGAACACACGACCGTAATATCCCACATCCCAATCATCCATGGACTTATTCAAACCATCAAGCCTGAGCATATTAGTATGCATTCCAACACAATGCAAAACGTGAATAGAACTCACCAATCAGTAGCTGCAGGAAGATATCCCACAGACTCCTTGGGAACCGTACTAGGCACAAACGCCTCAACGGGATGGCTGATAAACAAATCGGCCTGACGGATACTCTCCCAGAAATACTGCCAGCACTCTTCCTGCGGCGAGCCCGGCTGATCAATCAGATCGCTTCGGATCTGTATATGACTTCTGTATATAACAGGCCTGTTGGGAGTCGCCTTTTTAATCAGGGGTATCAAGCCCGGCATCTGCGGGTCGTCGATGATGATTATATCCGCACCTCCCTTCTCAGGCGGTTCAAGGGGCCCTCCCTTACCGAACCAGTATCGATTTGCATTCGCGAATATCCAGTCCGTTAGGTCTCGTTTATGCTGATCCGTTAGTCGTTGGTCAGGCGCAGCCACGCCCTGCAGAATGTTATGGTTGTTCTTGGTGATGCGGAATACACCTGGTCGTGGTCGTGGCACGAACCTAGCCAACCAAGTTAGAATGGAAACGGGAACATAGCGAAAGGCAATTTGTAACTAACCACTTGATGTTCGTTCCAAGGGCATGCGAGAACCTGACGAGAGCATGCCTCATCAACGCCACGCCTCCCCCTTGCGGTGTACTGCTGAAGAAAGCAACCTTGACATTCCGCTCTTTCATATCAGCCGCATACTTCATCACCGCTCTCCACGTACGTTCGTCAACCGTCTTCTCATAGTCGGACAGCGAAGTAAGCACCGCCGTCGACCCGGCGTCAACATCAACCAGTCCCCTGAACCCAACCTGCAGTAACGGCGCCTGGTTAGGTCCAAAGTATCTATTCAGCTATCCATTAGCATCCCGTCAAACAAGGAGTCTGCAACAATGACATACGTAATGCACTTCCTCGCAATGGACTCTGCACGCTCATCCAGAGTCTTCGTCCGCCACAGCTCCATATTAACCCACTCCAACCTCTGCGGACCGTGCGGATCAAGTACGAACGGAACGATGTCTAACTCCGCCCACATCCGCGAGCACAAGGCCGGACACTTCTCAACCAAAAGCGATGGCAGAGCTATTCCAAAGAACTTCTCTAGATGATCCTTCTCGTACGTGCGCAGCTGGTCGATAATGAACTGTGTAATCACCTCCCCGACCTCGCCGGGCTCATACTGCTCAATGGAGAAGTGGTGTTCGCAGAAATCAAGGAAGTAGACCGTATCACGGATCGCAAGGGCAATGCCAATCTGCTTGTCGTCATTCTCAAAAGAGAAGGAAATGCCGCCGTATATTGTCTGCAGTCATTAGCAGGGGAGAGAGAGAGTATCTAAGAGGTTGGTTGGTTGGGCGTACCTCCGACGGCGGTCCAAGCCATGACTTCTTCCTGATGTTTTCTAGAAGATGGTATTTCTGGTATACTGATGTGCGGCGCTGGAAGAGTCTGTTCTGCGAGGTAGCGGCGTCGACTACCTCTGCTAGATGGGGAGTGAAGTGATGCGCCGGGGGCGCCGGATGGTGCGCTAACATGGTCAATCGTCAACCTACTACCAACGTACTACTCAGATAATAGGTAATGATGGTATGTGTGTATAGGTATGAATGGCCTCATGACCGAGGGTATAAATAAATAGACGAGAAGTAGGGGAAGTCGGAGCTGTTGCGTCACTTCTTCCAAGCTTAGCCTAGCTACTGGCCAGGTCAGGTCACCGGGCATGGCCCATGGCCCAATGAGGATGGTAGAGACGTTAGCTAATTAGAGCTTGATGTACATGGTACAATATCAACCTGGACATATCCTGGGGAACAGAGTAGGTATATGGCGACGTTGATGGTGGTTTCGTCATTATCCCGGCGGTTGAGGCATAGCTGCATCATAACGTCCGGGTCCACCATCTATCTGTACGATAGATTGAAAGCCCGCAATGAAAAACACCTTGCATCTAAGTATATGATACAAAAAGATAGCTACTTCAACACCACTCGAGCCAAGATAGATAGGCTCATCCAGCTCGTCTATCCGCGTGGCGAGACGTCGAAGCCGAGAAGCTGAAGTTGTTTCTTTGACGTCCAAGTTAGGTTCGGAAGTTAAAAGAGTATGATTACATAATCACACACATAGAACAGCCGCAAGAAGAGGGAGAAAAGGGAGAGAAAAATGAATACAGTCTAAGAATTAAAACCACACAGGGCATATCTAATAGCTACAAATTAGGGTAATTAAACACTCCAAGGCCCATTCACCAGCCAGAAAAACGAACAGAGGAAAAAGAAAAAGGCAAAAGAAACATAAAGGCAACCCAATCCAGGCATAATACAAGGTATGCATGCATGTATGGTATCCAGTAGAACTTGCCTGTTGCTTTTTATGCACGGATCAAACTACATCACTTCAAAAAAGACTTGCATGCTTGGTATTGGCAAAGGAGGACCAGATTATTTGAATTTTTTCTTTATTTCCGCTCTAAACTGTTTGTTTGTTTGTTAGGCCGGGCCCGGATCCTGCCAGAGTGCGTATATGGGTTCACCAAGCTAGGGTCGTTTGCCGTGCCATGCCAGAGGGGGTAAAATCTGGCCAGCTGTGTCTGTCTGTCTATATGAAGGACAAGCAAAGGGGGAGGGTAAGGGGTGTGTGCGTGAAATTGGTAGTAGTGACAAAGAACAAGAAAAGATGCGCGCAGGGGGGGGTTGTTTGAGCTTTAAACAAGGCAAGAAAAGAGGGAATGCAGCCTCCGGATTAAGATAGCGCGTTTTGGGAAATAGGGGTTATGTTCATTTATGCGCTCTTCTCGTGCTGGGTAGAGACACGTTGGAGGGAGACAACTAGACGAGGATGTTAGTAGCTGAATGGATGCATAGAGTATGTTAGGAGGTGGTGGTGGCTTACCGAAATCTTCGAGAGATCGCTGCTTTTGGCTCTTCTTGGGGCTCTTGCCGTGCATCATGTTGTCGAAGCCAGTGGAGCCCTGGAGGAGGTAGTAGATACCGCCGAGAACGCAGAAGACACCAAAGGAGAAGACCCAGACACGGACGACGGCGACGATGGAGGTCTGACCGCCAACGAACCAGCCGAAGATGGTGAAGAGGGTGGCGATGATGTCAACTACGAGAATAGCACCAGACAACTGCCAGGATGGGATGGAGGACCAGAAAGGACCGTTGGCACGGGTGATGAAGATAAGCCAGTTCTCGGTGAGGGAGATCTCGAGGAAGAGGACGGGGTCGATCTGACCGAAGTTCTGGACGATACCGCCGTCCTTGCCGCCGACGAGCAGAGTGGTGAGGGTGATCCAGGTTCCGATGGCGAGGATGACACCGAGAAGGACGGACATACCCCAGAGCTTGGGCAGGTTCCACTTGACGGGGGTCTTGGAGAAGGGAGCGTTGTCGTAGGCGATGGCCAAGGTAGCGATATCAGCGAAGATAGCGATGAAGACGACAAGCTGGAGGTTGAGAGAGGTGTTGAGGATGGCGATCCAGAGACCCAAGAAGATCTCGAGATGGAGAGACAAGGCGATACGGTAGACGACGTAGGCGTACATACGGTGGAAGATCTGGCGGGAGGTCTTGAGGGCGTCAATGATGGCAGAGAGACCGGGGGCAAGGAAGACGA
>NW_003315324.1:0-25210 GCF_000151505.1 Trichophyton verrucosum HKI 0517 | reverse complement strand
GAGAGAGAGAGAGAAGACGAGAAGACAGGCAAAGAGAGAGGCGCCCCAAGGGAACGGACAGGAGGAAAAGATGTGCTAGGAAACGAAAGAGAGTTCCCACCTAGACAAGGGATAGCATAAGCAACAGTTTTCTAGATCTTGAGAGAAGACGCAAGGACTGGAGAGCTAGGCTCTGGAGCAAGGGTAGAAAACGGACGGCCTTCGCTCCCCTGCTTGCTTGTTCGCTCGCTCGTTCCTCGACCGCTTTATGCAAAGGCCATCGTGATATACTTGAAGCCGGATCAAATCCCTCTAGCCCTTTTCAAGTAGCAGCCTGTCAAGGAGAACAGGAGCTTTCAGCGAGTTACCCCGTAACTACGGAGTACTTAAGTTATAACTACTTGAGCGGCGGCCGTCGGCTTTTCTTCCTCTTCTATTTTCCCTCCCTGGATCCTCCCCCAGTTCAACTACGAGTCTATCATCCGCTTCTCCACACCCCTAACGTCCCCCGAGCCCACCGGATGGAGATACGCTGGATCGACTTGGAGCCGCTACAGTGAAGTTCTAGGGAAGACACAGAAACGACTTCATAGCTTCAATAAGACGCTGGCTATTCTATTTCCCTCAAAAGCAGTTCTGCTCAACTACCTTCGCCAGCCGCGCGCTTCTTTTACCTATGACCAATTGGTGCATTCTCTCTGCGCCGTACCCGTGACGCCAGTTTCATCCTTCGCCCAATCCAGCTCAAGGTGGCTTTTTGTTTATATATTTATACATTCCTGCGTGCGGGCTGGTAAAACAGGCTCTCACCCTCTAGCAATCGTCGGCGTCAAGGGAAAGCAGGCTGAGAAGCTCAGGATCAAGGCCGTTCAATACCAACCTGCTGCAACGAGCCCGCCAAATGAGATCAGTGCCTATCGACCATAGTGGATCGAGGAATGGCGTCAATATGGACAACGTAGCTACAAAGTCCGAGCCACACCATACAATCGAGGGATCATGCAGTTCGTCTTTATCTACACCCGAGCCTGAGGGGGAGGTTGTTATTCAGGACCCTGTGCAAAGACAGAAGCGCAAGGGGGGAAGAAAGCCAGTAGGTACTTGGCCTTTCCTGCAAAAAAGGGGAGAGAGGATATTGATACACCACTGTCTCTCCCCTACTTTACGCAATCTTTCTTCTCCGATTATTGGATTTGTACGGGCACGAGAGGCTAACACTATGATACCTGGGTGGTGTGCTTCTTGCACTCCGCCTTTTGGTTGTGCCCACTGCTTCAGATTTATGCTACTTCTGAAGAACGAAAACAGCGGAACAGACAGGCCCAGGCGGCCTTTCGCGAGAGAAGAACCGAATATATAAAACAGCTAGAGACCACAATAAAGCATAACGAGGAAGCGTTACATAGCTTACAACAAAGCCACCGCAACGCCGCGGACGAATGCCTTATGCTGCGATATAAGAACTCGTTATTGGAAAGGATTCTGCTGGAGAAAGGTAGCCAACCCCTAAACCTACACGGTGTTCCATATTATTAACAAGAGTCGAATACTGACGTACATAGGTGTCGACGTCCAGGCTGAGCTACGTCTCAGGGGTGGTAGCCCGAATCTACCCCCTAACAGGCTGCCAACCAGTCAGCCATCTCACGGCTCATCTTTAGAACAGGCTCCCCCAGGGCCAACCACACATCTCCCGAAGTTAGAGCCTATTCCCGTGTCACAAGTACATCGTGATGGGAGCTACATTATGCAGTCTCCGCAGCTCCAGACCTCTCCGTCCTCTCATGTGTCGTCTCCAGTGGCAACAAAGTCAACAGCTTTTGGTTTGCAGGGGGCCGTCTCTCCCACGGCAGCCGACATACAGCACCAGCAGCAGTACAAGCCTCACCCGTACCATCGAGCTCAACTTTCTCCCCAGGCAGGTGGTTTTGGACCGGGAATCACTTCCGCTGCTACCGAAAGTATTGAGCCAACTCCTATCCTACCGTCACGGATACCGCCTACTTACTACCTCTCCCCCTTTCAAAAGCAATATAACCAGCTAGGCAAGTCAGGCCATCCCACTTGTTATTTCTCCTATGCTTCCATCCTCGACATTACTTTGCTAACACTGGTCGTGCAGAACAGGAATATGATGCTCGTTCAAGCTCTGTGGACGGACCCGATCCGCCAGAAGGCAGCACTGCAGCAGACTACCAGTCTCAGCAGTCTCTGCCACGCATACAGCAACGGCACCACCCGATATCAACCAGCAGCGATGCTGAAGGTATGACAGCTAGCACATCGTATATTGAACAATTCGACCCCATGATGGATCCCGACCCATTTGGCCTGTCCGCCAGCATGCACTTCCCCACACCCTTTACCTATACTCAGAGCCATGGGCGGCAGTAAGGTAAAGAATGGAAAAAAAAAAAAAAAAAAAGGTCTCTTGCATATATATATATATCGTCCTGACGTGACTGGTTATGCAACATCTTTGACCATGCCAGACCAATCTGGCCAGGCCCATTTTGGGCCTATGTTGGTACGACATATTAGAGATATATGAGGTGTTTTATGGAGTATATCGTTAGCTACTAGGGACCTGCTACTTTGCAGGCGGAGGAAGGGATCTACAGTCAGCTCAAGGAGGGAGTCTGCTGCATTTTCGAGGCGTTAAGCTTGTTTGTTTGCTTTTTCTTGTCGTTTGTCTGTTGGAGGAAGGGAACAGGAGGGTAGAATAAAACGACTTCTTTCGATACCCACTTTATGTACGGACAATGCTCATCATCATCATCATCATCATCATCATCATCATCAGTACTGTATATCTTGCCTGGCTGCGTAGTATCTCTGTCTGTATCTCCGCCGATTGTCTATTGAGTCTCTTATCGACGTCCTTCCTCTTCGGGACATCTGCCCTAAGCCCTAAGTCCCGCCGCCCGCAAGCGCCGGCCCGACGTTCCTCCGCGCGGCCCAAACAAACTCGCTTAACCCGAAGAAGCAAAAAGCTGCACTCCGAAACAGGCTTGGGGCGCCTTTTTTTTTCCGGGCGGGCGCGAAAAGGGCGACGCAGGCAGATAAGCGGACGGGCGAGAAAGCGACAGCGAAAAAACAACACCTCCTTCGCACCGTCGACAACACCGCATCGCCACAGCACACGAGGCCGAATTCCTTTGCTCGCTAAGGGGTTTTCTGCCTTCTGCTCTGGAGTCCAGGTCGCTCCATATCCCCGAATTGTTGCAATAAACAGAAAGCCTTCCAAGGAAGGCAATATCAAATCCAGGCGTCATGGCGGACGTCCGGTCCAAGGTGCGTTCGGCTTGCCCTTCCTGCTGCATTGCATATTCTCTTACCCGGCAGCTCTCTACATGGGCAATTGAGAGGCTTGGTGCATCGTTACAATCGGCTGGCTGACATGTTTGTTTTGGGGGGTTGATATAGAACATGTACGAGCTTCTTGGTATGAGTTATCCTGCTACCATCGAATAAGACGCTACACTATACCCCCACGTCCCCAGATTGTCGGCTACTATCTTGATCTACAGACATTAACATCTACGCCCAACACACAGGCAACGACCCTGAGCTCGATCCCAACAGAGAGCCGGAACCTCCAGTTCAGGTCGTCGACAAGACCGCTCCTCGCCGTGGCAAGCGCGACGGTCCAAGCGAGCCTCGCGACACTGTTCCTCCTCCTCGTGGCAACCGTGGACCCAGACTCCCTGGAAACGAGCAAGGTAAATAGACTATATACTCGATCTTTCTCCCATGCCCGCCATATCTGTCAATCCCACCTTTTCTTCTATTTGTTTTTTGGCTGTGGCGATTTTTCCACTATGATGTCACGTGGGCGAGCACGACCACATCCAAACTTATCCGCCCTATCAGCATTATCAATATCAATCTATAGGGACGTTTCTTTCTAACAAGGTGATCTTGGGTATATCAGCATTCCGTGACCGCAACGCCGGATCTCAGAACAACCGCAATCGGCCAACCGATGCCCCCAGTGACCGCGCTCCGCCAGCTGCTCATAGAAACCGTGATACCCGCGGCTACAACATTCGGGATGACCGCCAATCTCGCACCGACAGAACGTAAGTACTATTATTATTACGGTCATCATTAATATTGTGAGATTTCATTTTGCTATAAAGAGCGGCTACTAATTAGTGTTATTTTTTGCCCATCTGCAGTATCACAGAGAAGCAGGTCGAACAGGGCTGGGGTTCTCGCTCTGGCGAGTCTGCTTTGAAGGATGAGCGTGCTGGAGAAGACATTGCCCGCTCTGAGGAGAAAGAAGCCGCCGAGGCTAATGCTGAGGAGCCTGTTGAGGAGCCAGAGGACAAGAGCAAATCATATGCTGACTACCTCGCTGAGCAAGCCCAGGCCAAGCTCGAACTCGCCGCAAAAGAATCCCGCAAGGCCAACGAGGGAGCCAAGATGGACAAGAAATGGGCCGCTGCCAAGGAGCTGAAGCGCGATGACGAGGAGGACGAGTACATCAAAGGCCAGAGCAAGGAGACCAGGCGCGAGCGTCAACGCAAGGAGAAGAACGTCCTTGAGGTCGACATGCGCTTCGTGGAGGCCCCGCGACGTGGCGGCGACTCCTCCCGTGGCCGTGGCCGTGGTGGTGACCGTGGCGGTGATCGCGGTCGTGGCGGTCGTGGCGGACGTGGTGACTTCCGTGGTGGCCGTGGAAATGGTCGCGGAGCTCCTCGCGGTGGTCCTTCCCATGCTACAGGCCCTACCGTCGACGAGAAGAACTTCCCTTCTCTTGGAGGCAAATAAGCGAGCAGATCCCTACACCTCCATGTACATGGACTGGCTCCCTAAGAAGGGTGACAGGGCCGGTCTTACACCAAGGCTGCTACTCAACTAACAAATAACTCTTTTTCCTTTCTTTCTTGATGCAATTAACAAAAATTTCATCTAAGCAGAGAATCAATAAAAGGCCCTTTTTCATGTTTCTAATATTCTTCATCCAACAAAAGCTGATCATGGGAAAGGGAGAGGCAAAGACGGCCATTAGGAGAAGGGGAAACAATTGGAGGCGAATTTTTGTTTCATATCTTCATGGACTTTTTCTTCATCTTTCTCCTCCGGCCTTTTTACTTTTGTCTCCTGCGTCAGGATACTATATTTCTCCACGAATTGAATCATCCTCTTGTTCCCTTCTTTCTGCAGCTTCTCCCCCTTATTTCCTATTCTTTCTATCTGCCTTACTTCTTAATTTCTCCGTACAGGAATCCAGCCGGATAGGGGGCGCTTGTCTGATTTGCCTTGCCGTCTTAAGCTCGTCTGCGTCATACAAGTAGGGGCTACTCGTGTCTGTTTCTCCCTTTTAATGGCGCTGAAAGCTTTGATATGTAGAGATGGGTTTGGGTGCGTCTTCGTTTATAACATATTCTAGGGGAATCAAACCGAAAGAGCATTCTCTAATGATCTGTCTTGACGGCTATACCCTACTGCCCGTCTTTCTTCTCTCTAATATACGAAAGACATGGATGGGATATGCCTGCTGCTCTATATAGATACCCTACACATGCCCCCCTTTTTGCCGCTGAATACCACTGGAGCAAGAGGCCAGTCAAACGCCAGGGAGACATCTACAATATACCATTTTCATAACTTGACATAGCGTATCCAGTCAGGAGATATCGATGGTCATCAACATTGAATGCCATCTCTTCTTCCTCACTTTGGAAATCTGCAGAAGCCTCTTCTCTCCCTCAACCCCCAGCCCCCTGAATTTGAACACAGTGAAGAACACAGCTTCACCCTCACGCTCCCTGAACAAAGAGCTTTCCCTCTAGGCTTGCTCAGCAGGCTCTGTCTGTCCTCCTGGTGGCCGGGAATATCGGCTTCTGCTCGCCTAGCTAGCTCACACTCGCACATCCTTGATATCTGGGTCTTCTCAGCTGCGGCTTTCACTGCTTACCACTCCCAGGCACCGTCAATAATTCTCTTCTCAATTTCCAGTTTGATACCTGAATACCCTGAAGTCTCGCTAGATATACGCCTGAGAAAAATGGACTTCTACGACAAGGTTGTCAAGACGCCAACTACCGCTCATTCGAGCTGTTCCATCTTTGCCCTGGACAGCCCAGGTCCTCAGCCCAGAGTCCACTTCGGATGCGAGCACGAGAACCTCTACAAGCTCGACTTCGGCAGCCTAAAAACTGCTAGTGAATATGTCGTCGGCATGCGGTCAGAACCGCAGCACCAGTTGGTGCTCGACAAGAAGTACAAGGGACACAATGCAGACGAATATCCGATAAGGGGCTCAGAGACCACAGGAACCCCTAACAGCCGCCTCTCAAACGGCCTAGAGTACAACGAGGGCAACACATTCAAGGAAGAAGAAAGCACCTACAAGAGCCTATCGCCTCCTCCTACACCTTACCCGGCCTTCAGGGCCTTAGAGCCAGAACTATTCCCACCAATTAAAGGCTCATCATGCGGCGGCTACGAGGTCTACAAGAAATCACTTCCCTTCCGCCAACTCGGCTGGTCGTCCCAGGGTGAAATAGTCAGTAGAGAAATATCTCTGCCTGCTCGCCAGGTTCAATTCTCTTCTTTCCCATCTCCCATGGTGCCTCCTGCCCGAGAACTGCCACCGCACCGCAGGGCTGTTCGCGAGCCACTGCTGCCCATGCTTGTGTACCATGATAACGGCGAGGAGGAAATCGTGTCACAGTACAATTACCTCCCTTTTGGTCGACAGGCGAGAGATCCAACCCCTAATGCTCTGGAAGATCTTGTTGCTGAAGCTCGTGCAAATGGTTTCACTACTGAGCCAGAATGTCGCCCACACATCAGCAGCTGTGACTGGTACGATTGCGTGGCAGGGCCTCCGGAATGCGAGTCATTGCCATCTGCTCGTAAGAAAGCTCGTGAGGACCTTTTTGCTGCCTTATCTCGTCGTTTGGAGTCTCGTCCTCCTCAGTACAGTGTTATGCCCGATCCTCCTTTCCCTTGGATGCGAAGATGAATCACCTTAGATTCAGTCACTCCTTATTCCGCCCAGTATGACCGAAAGAAAAAAGGAGGAGAATCTGAATACCTACTGTTGCAACTCACCTTTTACCGTTGCCTGGTTTCACTGGGGTTCGACTGTATTTTTGATTTAATAGCCTGATGCAACACTGACCTTAGTCTTTCCTTTATCACCTATGCTTTCTTCACAAGTCGACTTCCGGATGGGCGGGTTTGGCTGGCCTTATGGCGTATCCGCGGCACAAACCCACTGGTTAATTGGCACTGGAGGTACTCTGTACAGCGGCTTGCGGTAATTCTCCCCATACCCATGATGTATGATATTAGACTTTACCGGCAGGGATAATATATTAAAAATAACGATTTGATTTGATTCCCTGGATCTGATCTACGAGAGATCCAAGGTGTCTCTCAACTTGACCAGCAAAAGCAGTAACTATCTAGTCTCTCGCCGCGCAGCAGCGAGATATCTGCAGCATTGGTCTATTCTCGCCTTGTAGGGGAGGACATGAAGCCATTATCTAGCCACAGCAAAGCCAAGGGTAGGAAGAGGGTCTTAACGGGTAAAGAATCCGAATGAATGTCCGAAAGTAACGCCATGTTGAAGGGAGAAGTATATAATAAAAAAGGGAAGTGGGTTGTGGGGGGACGCAGTACAAATAACGGTAATAAGAAAGGGGGAATGATATCAGAAACAATGAGTCCTTCCAATGCCGGTTCGTTTAACTAGTCATCCTCATTAACGATAGTCATCTGCAAGTCATCCATGTCCTGTATGGGGAACTGGGCTTGATCTCCGGCTTTCACCTCCGAGCCATCTGAGTCATGGATAGGAGACTGAGAGTCTTCATTATCGGCATCACCATCGTGGACATCATCCTCGGGGATATCCTCGGGAGAGTTGTTATCCTTGTCATCCAGGAATTTAAGTCCATCGGTGGCCTTTCCATTGCACGCCTTCTCCAAAGCAAGGAAGGCAAAATGTCCACCAACAACGGGTCTAGCAAAGAAGTTTGGTCCTGGATAGCCTCCATCTTCTTCTGTCTTGTACAGGTCAGTAAGAGGATGATCAGTAGAAGTTTCATTGACCCATTTGGCGTACGATTGGAGGATTTCGCTTCGCACGGAGGGACTGGAAACGGCCATGGAAAAGAACTCCCAATCGGACTTCGT
Organism: Trichophyton verrucosum HKI 0517; assembly: GCF_000151505.1. Lineage (NCBI taxonomy): Eukaryota > Fungi > Ascomycota > Eurotiomycetes > Onygenales > Arthrodermataceae > Trichophyton > Trichophyton verrucosum. Next base: position 17,074 of record NW_003315324.1, on the reverse strand, counting down.
GTAGAGATGACGGCTGTCAAGTGGGAGGCCATATTTCTGGCGTACATTGGCGTACCACTTTGATTGTTTCTCATAGACGCGCCTTGGTATGAAACCAGTTTTGCCTGGGGGTGGAGCGATTGGTTCCTGATCGTCCAGTGTACGGGGATGGGTATCGTACTCCGTTCCGTCAAGATGGAAGCAGAGAAGGGCATCCGCAAACATGTTGTATAGAGTAGTCCAGGATCCATACCAGTCATATGAGAGTTTGGCATGGGTGCCATCTCTGGAGAACCCAAACCCTTCCCATTTGGTGATGTAGGTATCGGAGATGTTCTAGTGCCAGTTAATTAATGGTATTACCTACTTGCAAACAGTGCAGCGTGACTGACCTTGAAATATTTATAATCATCAGTCTTTCCAACAAAGCGAGACATCTCACTCATCGCATTTATACCAACGATACCCTTGAGGGCAAGATTAGTTTGAAGCGCAAGCCATCCAGCAAAGTCGTCAGTGGAGACTAGGAGGTTAGCAAGATCCATAAATCTCCGGCAGGGATTTTTAAACCTACGTTGATTATGTGGCTCTAGAGAAAACTCAACAAGATAACCAGTCCACTGTCTCCAAAGCCTATACGATTTCTCAACCCATTTCCGCGCCAAGTTTGTGGCATCGGGGCCGACACCCCAGACGCTGTCGAGTCTGTCAATACCACCAACTGTCTGAAGATCACGAAGAGGGAACAATCCAACAACATCAGGTTCAGCATCTCGGGCTTCGAGGGTGCCTGGATACCAGGGAGCAGTAGTATTGGCCTCTGGTGGGAATCTCAGGGAGTTGACAATAGACAGACCCATGATAAGCATATTACCGCATTCCTCGACAGGCATGTACTCATCCTTTCCATCCGGATGTCCGGTCATATTTGGGAAGTGGGCACCCAGATCATGCATGGAGTAGTTGTTAGGGTATTGTCCACTTAGCATATGCTCGATCAAAGGCTCCAGGAGATATGCCAACCACCTAGGGTTGGTATAGAGGAAAAATGGGAACGAAGGGAATATGACATCTACAGTCTGGCAATTTTCATTGGAAGAAATCTCCTTGAGGAAGAGAAGTGGATTATCCGAGGTCCCGGAGAAGGAGGTGGCACCGAGGACTTGCCTGGCAGTGAGGGCAACGACATCTACATAGTCTTCAGCGGCAGATAGCTGGGCATCTCTTGCAAGCTGGTTCGAATATCTATGCGCAAGAACCCTGGCTTTGTCCAAATCAAAATAGTGGAAGTTGAGCAGACTCTTCACATCTGGGAAATACGACTCCCAGAGGGGCTTCATAAGAGTCAAACCACGGGCAGAGGCAAACTGGACAACAGGATCCTGGGTATGAGCAATGGTGAAGGTGACTTCATCGTGGATGGCCTCTATATTTGGCTCGTCATCTGTTCCATTGAGGTTGAAGGCCTTGGAATAAGCAAAGACCGGCTCCTCGTCCATGACGGTACGGAAACGCTCGTCATTTCTGTTTTGCAAGACACCAGTTCTTGCAAATCTAGTTCTTAGGAGCATCGACGTTCCGGATTCATATCTCACCCCCTTATTTATATAGTTAGTATGCAGGTTTCCAAGTAGTTTGAAGGAGACTCTACCTGGGGAGCGAGGAAGTGTAGCATTCCCCATTCTGCTCGGTCCTGGAACTCGGTAAAGAGCTGTTCTGTCTTTCTGCTGACCTGCCACTGGTAAAGTGATTCCCCTTTCCCAGTGTCAACAATGTTATCCATCTTCCAGATAAGCGAGCTTCCACGGTCTCCGGTGACCCATTCACCGTTCATGTCCATGTATATGTTGACATTCATATTTCCCTCCACGCGAATGGTGACATAACCGGCGGGAATAGATTGGCGCAGGGTCGAGGTCGGGGTAATTGGCGAGAGAAAGGTGATGGTTATCTTCACGGATTCACCAGCCAGGTGTTTACCTTCTGGTTGGATAAGGTACGTCATATTGGTAGTCGAGGCATCGTATTTTGACCCCAGAAACTGAGCGTAGGATACATTATATCTATCACAGGTTAGATAGATGTATATGGACCTAGACATATACGCACCCGTTATTTGGATTGTTCGGCCCCAAGGAGTCGTGAGGCCGGCCAAGCAAGGGATAAGTGTTCCCCGTGCTGGGTACATGGGCCATGATGCTCATGCCCATATGCTGTCCGGTCCAGAAGATAGGCCATGACGACCACGGCTCATGTCTCGCATCGGCGAGCCAGGTGCTGAGATACGGGTTTCTGACAACCAGCGGCAGCACAGAGGGGGTAAGCCGAGATGCCCCAGCGAGGGCGGAGCAGGCCACCGCCCACGCGAGCAGGACCCAGGGCAGCATTGTAGCGTAAAAAACAAGGTAAAGTTGCCAGCCAGCAGGGCAGAGTGATCGAGTAACTGGCTAACCGGCCAACTGCTTCTCTCGAGCTGTTGCGGGGGATCGACTCCCTTATCTAGTCAATCATCGAGGGAGGAGTCTATGGGCCAGCCATCCGCGTTGTTGTAGTTGTGTGTGGTGGTCGTATAGCCGGGAGAGAAGGCCTGAGGGTCAGGCGGCGGCGTCACTTGCTCCTGCAAACGGCTGATCAGCTTAGCTCTTTGACATGGATTGACTTCCGCCCGCCATCTGGGGTAACGAACCAATGCAAGCCTGTGAGGTAAGCAGCCACCGCGGGCCCCGGGGGGGGGTGCAGCTCCCTCATGCCTGGTGATGCGGGTTGACGATGGCTCATGGGCTGATGGCCCGACGGTTGTTGATGTTGACGGCCGGCGGCGAGGATGGCTCTGGCCCTTATGGCTGTATCACCAGGAGGCGGCGTGGTCTCCGTCTGCCCTCGCACTGCATGGCTTCTCTCGTCCAGCAGTCGTGATTGCAATGCGCTTATGCATGTCGGACAGGCAGTTGACTGGTATCACTGGATGGTTGGTTGCTGGACGGTGGAGGTCGGGTGTTGCATCGCAGAAACGCTGCCAGCCAGGCGGGTAGCTCTGATATTCAGGGAGCACGGCGATCTACCGAGGGAGGCAGAGCAGATCGATCTTGTCTTACGGCTGGCTTAGCTACTTGACGCTGAGGACTGGGGGGATCGTGAGGCCTTGAGGATGTAGTTACAGTCGGGTGGTTTGCAGTCATGTGCCGGATGGCCGATACAGTTAATTTTAAATAGCTAGGTAGTTGACTAGAACTTGTCTGGTAGTTACATACATGCAGGGTCCTTATCATTCTACCGTTCGTCCGGCGACGCACTCCTCTAAGACTTACCGGTTGGGATGTTGAACAGGATGGCAGGCTGACCATCCTTGGGCTCCTGGTCGAGGATGTAGTAGCCCTTGCGCTCGAACTGCATGCTCTCTCCTTTCTTCAGGTTCACCAGGTTGCAGTCAGCCAGGATGGTGTGCTTGATCTCCGTCTTCGGGTTGAGGAACTGCTCAAAGTCCTCGTCCTTCTCGATCTTGTCCTTGGTGATCAGGTAGTCGAACTCGTAGATTTCGGCAGGGACGAGCTTCTGGTCTCTGGCCAACCATGTGACCTTCTTCTCTGTCTTCTTGAAGTCTCCTGCAAGATGGAGGTCGAGGTCGAGGCCGGTGACTTTCCCGCTGGCCGCATCTGTGGTGATCTTGCGCACAATTGCATTGCCCCAGTTCATCAGGGTGATCTCCTCATCTTGTTTGAACGATTTGGCATCCTCCTGCTCAAACAAAATGTCTTTAGAGTAATACACCATCTTGGTGCCCAGCTCAGGGTTCTTTGGATGTTTCGGCTTCTCCTGGGGCTTCAGATCAGCATCGGTGGCACCAGACACTGTGCCTGGCACCATATCCTCCTGGTCAATACCCGTGTGACGTGGGGATGTCGGGTCAATGTACTTGCGGTTGTTGGACCAGAAGGTCGTCCAGTCCATGTTAATGATGTTTCGGCTGGGCCCTTGCTTCAGAATATACTCACGCAGAGAAGGAATAGTCATTCCACGACGACGAATACCCCTAATGGTGGGCATTCGGGGATCGTCCCAGCCCCAAACCATGCCCTGATCAACGATCTTGGTAAGCTTCCGCTTAGACAATAACGTCTTGATAAAGTTGAGACGTGAGAAGTCCCAGATATGGACACTACGGATCCCGAGTGTCTTTTGGAACCAGGCATACTGCGGGTTTCGGTCGTTATACTCATTAGTACGTAGGGCATGGGTAACGCCTTCAAGAGAGTCTAGGATTGGCACGCAGAAGTCATATGTTGGGTATATCTTCCAGGTATCTCCAGTACGGTGATGAGGGGTTAGGTTGCAGCGGTAGATAACCGGATCACGCATGGCCTTGTTGGTATCATCAACAGAAATCTTTGCACGGATACACCATCTCTGGCCTTCCTCAGAGCCGGTTTTCATCTCAGCAAACCGAGCCAAGTTATCCTCAACGCTTTCATCACGACGCTTGCTAGCAATTCCCTCAAATCTTTCATGTTGCATCTGCTCCTTCTCAGTATCATCTGCGTAGGCATTACCGCTCTTAATGATCTTAATACAGTCCTCATACATCTCCTGGAAGTAATCACTGGAGAACGAGATGCGGTCAGGGAAGATTCCCAGCAATGACAAGTCGTAAGTGATTGCATCAACAAACTCTTGGCTCTCATTAGAAGGGTTGGTATCATCAAATCGGCAAATCAGAGTTCCCTTGTAGGCCTCATGCGCAAAATAATCATTGAGGAGAGCTGCTTTGGCGTGACCAATGTGAAGATAACCGGATGGCTCTGGTGGGAATCGAGTAACTACTCCCTTGTCGGTATCCGGAAGACCAATGTTATAACTAGCACCAGCGGCGCTAGCTGCTGCTTTCTTCTTCATGGCCCCGGCCGCCATCTCGGCCGCACCTTGACCGATCCAAGGGTACATGGTCTCGATGAAGTTGAACCATCTACCAGTGCTGTTTGTGAACCTCTTCACGGCTCCACTCGTAACCCGGTTTCCACGGAGGGTAGCCCAAACAACCAAATCGGCCAAGGTTAAACCATAGCCCACAATGTAAGAGCGAAGGGTGAGATGAGACTCCAGCTCCTTCATGGGCTTATCCATTGCCTTAAAGTCAGGCTTTGTGAACTCAAGGGCCCTGTTCAACCACTCATCAACCTAGAGGTTAAAGTTAGCTCAATGCCAAACGTAGCAGACACTGGTCAACAAGGGCGCAATCTTACCTGCTCCTTATTTCCAGCCTGTAGAACCTCATACTTGTCGCGTAAATAAGAGATGATCTCGGCGTCATAGAGCAGGGAGCCGTCATCCGTCTTGAGCTCAACCTTTCCACCCTTGCTTCCAACTTTCTCAGATTCCTCGTAGACAATGGTCAATCCAACCTTAGGATTGGCGTCTATGAGACAGCTGGCCACAGCAACAGCTGGAAGGATTGTCTCTCCAGGAGCCTTCAGGGCAACGGTAAGAACAGACATCTGTTAGGATAACTTGTCAGATTGATTGCGTTGGTGCATCGATTGGAGGGGTACTAGGGACTGCTGCACTCACTGTGGCTCTCCTGATCTTGCTAACTATCTGACAGTTAGATACTCTTCTTAATGCCTTTTAACAGGACTTTTTGAAGCTCTTCTTGTTCGCTGACCTGCTTCTTCAAGTCGAGTCCCCGCCTGTTGCTCGTGAGTGAAGCACGCATGAGTCAAGGTGGAGGAAATAATACTGCCGTCGCTGCCCCGCGAGAGGAAAAAACTTACTTTCTGGCGATATGACTGGCTAATACTCGATTTTTGCATGGCATTAAGATTTAAATTCATTTTATTGGCTAATTGCGGGAATATAAAAGAGAGTTTAATTACTAAGCAACCAACCCTGGTGGTCCGCATGATGATTGGACGGAGCGTTTAAGGTAATCTGCGCTTATCGATAAGAGCCTCCAAGGGTCGACCTACGCGTCCATAGACTGTAAAACCGAGCAGACGCGACTGTTTACATCAAGCACCATTTTGGAAGAGACGGCGCTTGTGTACAATCATGGGAATACTTCTCCAGGTGCCTAATATATATTGAGTGGTGCTTGCCTTCATCTGTTAGTTCTTGACCTAGGGTAGCTAGCTGCCTGCTCGAATTCCTAACTGCATCATCATCACCTAACGTGGAGTACATATAGCTGCAGCTAGAACTTCGAATTGTTTGAATGCGGTTTAGCATCTCGTGGGCAGCTTACCTTCTCCCGTTCAAGCTCGTCCGGGAGAAATAATACCCTTAAACATGTCCCTAGCCTCGTCTGCACCTCCTCGGCCTGCTCTTCTCAACAAGACGACAAACGCGCTGCTGTCGCCTCGAAAGCACAACTCAGCGTCGAGTATGGGCAGTGACGATAATGTTAGTAAGCAGGTGACTAGGAACCATACCCCGTCGTCTCCTATCCAACTTGTTGGGAAGAAACGGAGTATAGACCAGGTCGATGTAGACCAGTATAGACCTAGCACCGCCGCCAGTTCGTTTAATAGCCAGAATAGGAGGGAGGACGAGTTTTATATCTACGATGAGAGCACACATTCTAGTATGGATATTGATAAAGAAGTATGTTTCTCCCATGGCATATGAACTAAGTAAATGGATACTAACAGATCTAGACATCCTTCTTGCAGTATTCTTCACATAATAAAGCCTCTGATAGTCAAGAGCAAGCTGCTGAGAAAGGATGCTCACAGGAAAGCACTAGCATCTCATCGCTCCTTAATTTGAGCTTTGAGTCTGAGGGTGGCAATTATAGTAACAATAGAAATATTAATAATGCTAAACGGAACTCCCCGTTAAGCTCGCCTAATCCCCCACAAAAATCTACAAGAGGCCAAACAATATCTTCTTCCTCCTCTATACCCACCGACCCAGAGGCAAGGAAACTATTTATCCAACAGGTAAGATATAAATATATATGCTTACCTGCTCTTTGCTCCTGCACAAGCTAACTTCCTCATTAGAAAGCCGGGTTACTCCGAGAAAAGGTCCAAACAGCCATGAAAAATATCAGGGACCACAGCGAAATGGACCGCCGCATCAAGGAGCTCGAAGCTTTGTGCCCCCAGGCATGGAATACTGCAAACCAACAAGCAACCCCTTCTTCATCTCATTCCGAAACGCGCTCTGATTTGGCCCCAGGGGTGCAACAAGGCCCTTCTGTAGCTTCGTTTGGCCAGAATAATGATCAGAAGGGCGGGGACTATGCTGCCACTCCAACACAGCAGAACATGAACCAGCAGCCTCAAGTTCCCTTGCCTAGTCAACCAGCAGGCAACAATCAGCCAGTTCAGCCACAAAGTGTCAACAACGCAGCAACCGTTCCTGTTATTCAAAAAGAAAAAACCACAGTCGATAGAAAGGCACTTAGGGTTAACCATGAGATCGCGGTAGATGGACTTTTGAGGCTTATGAAGACCACCTCTGAGTATGATGCACTGGATGAGTGGGCTGGTCCATAAAGGGGTATGATAATGGATCTGGGGGCCTTTGAACTGAAGAGCTTGTACTTTTAACTGCTAATAACAACTGTACAGAAAGGACTGTTTCCCCTATACCTTTTAGTTATGTTTACTTGCTTGAGGATGCTAGCAGCAATACCATCCTCAACTATATTTTTCTTTCTTTTTTCTTCTCTCTCTCTCACACACACACTACTTTTTTTTTTTTTTTGTTGATACCATAGTTATCCAAACTGAAAATAATCAGCTTGATCATACAAGATACCCAACAAATAGAATTCCTTTGATGTTTGTTCAAAAATCACTTCACTAATTTGATTGCCTATTACCTATATTTATTAAAGAGGCAAAATAGTGATTGGTGCATTATTTCCTATATTTATTCAATATCTATATATTTCACAGGAGGACTAGATGGCTAGCAGTTACTTCCAGGTATATGGAAAGAGCTAGCAGCCAAAGTAAGTGAAATACCTTGACATAGCCGCCTTTAACTCACTCTGACTTCATAGATATAAACCTCCTAGTGGCTCTCCTACACCCCTTTAACTTCGTCTTCTCGCACCTCCTCGACAACGGAAACATTCTTGAGCAGGGAGGTTATATTTGCTCGTCGAGAACCATTCAGCTGTTTGTTAGCGCTTGCCCCTGACACGAAGAAGATATGGGAAAGCTCATCGGCCCTCAGCTTCGTAGGTAAGAGAACTCCCCTACCATATGCGATCTATTCTCCTCCGCTCTAACACCCACTACCGTACAATGTAGCCTCTGGTCAGGGCCCAGGGTCAAGCTGATGCACGCAGCCTCACCGAACAGCACACCCCAAGTTCTCCTGAACACTATTCCTAGGAATATGGTAGCATACTTCTCCCCTGTGCTCAAGGACTGTTTTCCGGCTGCAGGTGTAGCTCATGCCAATCGCCGTGGATGTGATGGAGAGATAATAGCTACTATATATGGTAGCTTGAAGCCAGCATTTATAATAATCTTCAACTGGATGATGAAATCCTGCGAGGGTCAAGGTCTGGTCTGGATCGAGCGAATGAATTATACCAAGTATGCCAGGGTATTTGAAGCTGCTAAGATCCTTTCGGTGGACTTGGTTTGCGAAGACATGCTTAACCGGATGAATAAGATGGCCAACACCCAAATCCGGGTAGACGACGTCAGGTTGATCTACAACTTCTTCTCTAAGGACTCGGAGCCACGTCAAATCGTGATCCGAAGTATTGGTGATGCGGTCTTTGAACGACGCTTGCGTGGATGGGCTCAGTACAAAGAGTTCAAAATACAATGCCGCGACTATGACTATGACATATACGAGTACGTTGAAAAGCGGCGTCGTGCTGTTGCAAAGGAAAAGAGAAAACTACGACAGCTTGAAAAGAAGAGTAAAGGAGGACCAAGTGGTAGAATTCCCCTGCCTCAGGACTGGGAGGCGGAGGTTACCAAGGACCAGGAAACTGAGGACAAAGTGGCTGTTAAAAAGGTGACTGGCGTGGTTTCTCGCAAAGGAAAAAGGGGGAAACCAACCTATGTCAGCGTGACTCTGGACAAATTTGGGGTTGATAATGCGGACTACCGCCCCGAATATTAGTCAATGTGCATTCCCATGAGTGTTCCTGGCCCGAGTTGGATATTGGAATGGAAATAGGTGAAACTTGACACAGTTCCAGGGGTAGATCGGGAGTTGCAGCGAAGGTTACTCCTATTAATCCTATTACTACCATTCAGAGGCTATTGAGAACATTGAACACCTACCTCCTTATTTATTTTCCCATTAGCAGCTATATTACGGATCGCTATAGTTGAATACGTAGTCAAGTCAGTCAAGTCATTATAATTATAACCTGTCATCCATCTAGTATCCGGAGAAAGTAGAAGCAGTTGTTTGCTATAGACCTCTCAACAGCCAAGCGCCGAAACGCATGTGTTTGTATACGATACCCCAGGATCTAGCTGCCTAGACCTCTATGATAAGCAAACTGCTAGGGATAATGGATTTGTGAATAAACAAAGATGGCGGAGCTTTTGATAGACTAAATGAAGTAGAAACAAAAGACAAAGTCCAAAATATAATTGTTTGTTGATCTTCATTGAGTATAACAATGGAGAATGTGTGAAAACGTAGCCTCGATATTGAAGCCACAGTAGGTACAAATAGAGAGCCAAAAGTAGTCTATTCGGTGTTAGTGAAGATGTCACCGAGTATAAATGTGCTGCAACCCCTTCTCACTACCCTCTTTATCCTTCCTTAGAGCTGCTTTCCATCTTGACTGTCCGATACCATGTCATGCCATCTGCACATAGCCATACTACACCGGAAACCGCCATAAAGACTGATTTAACTGCGACTGCTTGCACATAAGCAAGGATTTTCTTCCAAGGAAGAAAAATGGCCCCGGTAAAGACCAGAGGCTCGAAGAAAGCCAAGGTGGTGGATAAAACAAAACCCAGCAGAGAAGCTGGATCAGAGACAGAGCCGATTGAGATAGAAGTCATAGTCCGTCCACGAAAAGGTAACTGCTCTAGAATTTCATTCACTCAGTATAGTATGACGTACTTGACTGACACTGGCTCAAACAGTGGGTTGTCTCATGTTGTTTGTCGGCAACCACGAAGACAAGGGAGAAGATGTCGACTATTGGCGTGTACGCCTAGGCTGGGCAGGGGATGAAGAGCTGTAAGCTGCATATTTGATTATTAGCTTACCACACTTCCCTGCTGACCTCTTTAGCCGTGACATCTACCACCGCTACGAGGCGGTTGGAGATCCCACACAGGTTGAAGTGAACGGACAAGTGCCTCCTCTCCGATTTGTTTGGGTGTTTGAGACCGGGGAATGGGTCGACAAGGCAGCAATGCTGCGAGAGAGGGCGCAGAAGGCGCATAGGGAGGAGGAAGGACGGAAGACAGAGTGCATGGCAGCCAATACAGAGGCGAAGACAGATCGTGGGGGGAGTCGCCGAGCAAGAGCTCGACCCGTTGCCCCTGATACGGACCCTAACGCTTGCCGTCAGGCCGCTGAAGGGACAAGCGCCGGAGCAGGAGAAGTGGAAGACGGCGCTAGCCACGACCTTCCTCTTGAGCCTGAGGTAAAGAAGAGAGGGAGAAAACCTGCGGCAGCAAAGGCAGCTCTCAAAGTAGCTTCCAAGCGCAAGAGGCAGCAAGGCGAGAGCGATGAAAAGGCGGCCGAGCCTTTTGCAAAGCGGAGGATAAAGGCAGCTCGAAAATGAGCTGTAGGTAAGTGTCGAATTTGTTTGCAATTGCTTAAGAGGGGTATACAAATAGATATAAAATGGGCGATTTGACTGGTTTACCCAAGAGTCTGCTGTCATACTACCGGACCTTTTTCAATTTTCTGACTCTGCGGCCAAGTACATCTCTTCCCTCGTCAATTTCACCCATCGCTTCTCGTTTTGTAGAGCCAACCTCTTTCAAGACTGTGGCCTTGACGATTCGAGATTCAATATTCACCCCTGGTTCCTCCCATGCTACCATCTGTTTACCAACTCGGGCTTCAATTGCCAAAACGAGCTGGACATCTCTCTGTCCCACGAGCGTTATAGCTTCACCTTCTCGCCCAGCTCGAGCCGTACGACCAACGCGGTGGATATAATCATCCGGATTCCTGGGAACATCATAGTTGATGACTAGCCCAACTGAAGGAATATCCAAACCACGAGCCGCTACATCAGTTGCCACCAGAAGCCGAGCCGCCGAAGCGCGGAAACGCGAAAGGTTGGCAACTCGTTCGGATTGGGGCAAGAGACTGTGAAGTGAAGTGACTCGATGTGATAGCCGGCGAAGGATGCGCTCCAATAGATCCGCTGTTTTTGTTCGGTTACAAAAAATAATGGTAGACTTGGAGGAATTTCCCTCTGTGGACAGAAGAACTTGTAAAAATGCCTCGCGGTGGTTCAGGGGCACTTGGAGATATGTCTGCTTTAGGGTTGGGGGTATCGTTGTGTTTTCCGTGGATATTTCAGTAACGAAGATCGGCGGTTTGTTCTTTGCTCGAGGCATCGATTTCAACGCGCGTACTTCAGGAGTAACTGTGGCTGTGAAAAGAAGAGTCTGACGATCCGAAGACGGTGGCAGGGCAGATAAACATGTCTCTACATCAGGAAGCATGCTCCCCGGGCCGCTTGTAAGAAGGCGATCCGCTTCGTCGAGAACTACCATCCGGACACGCTTTAATCCAATTATAGTATCTTCTCCAGATGATTTAATGTGGTCCGCGAGCCTGCCTGGCGTCGCAATAACTATATGGGGCCGCTGCGAGAGACCAATCGCTTGAGGCCGCATGTCACTGCCGCCAGTTATTAAAAGTGGCTTAAGCGACTGCGGCGCAGAAATGGCTTTAACCTGTTCGAATATTTGAAGAGCAAGCTCTCTAAATTAAGGATCAGTATCATAATACAAGTATTTTTATCTCATGTAAATATCCGTACCTTGTTGGGGTTAAAATAACAGCATATATTCCAAACGGATCCTCAGACCATTTATGCAGTATTGGAGCTGCAAATGCAACAGTCTTACCAGAACCGGTCCTACTACCGCCTATACAATCCCTTCCCTTAATTATTTCTGGTATACAGCTCTTTTGAATCGCCGTCGGCCGCTTGATTTCCATGGCCTTCAGTGAGCTGACCAGCCATGGAGCAAGTCCCAAAGAAGAAAATGAAGAATCTACGGACTGAAGCCCCATTGCGAACGCATCATTAGCGGTAATTGGGTCGGCTTGAGATGCAGACTCCTCCTGTCTTTCATTCTTCACCTCCTTCTTTTTGATTCGTGATAGGGTCTGGACCGGAAATGGTGTTGTTGGAGCTATCGGGAAGTCTCCAGAGGAATCTGATAGCCGTCGTCGCTTTTGCGGCCGTTCATCTTGTCCATCGGTCTCTCTCTCATCTTGCGCAACGGACGAGGACTCAGAGCGCGAGTCCTCGGGATCCGAGCTTGCGGGTAGCATACCAGCCATTTCAGTGTATTCTTCTGCAGCTCTTCCGAGATCCCCAACTGCTCGTCAACTTCATTGCTTTCGACTGTTGTTTCTTTTTCGTTTTTTTAATCTTGAGATGCTCGCGGCAGAAAAATAATTTTTTAGTCGAAAGCGGTGAATATATAATAAAGTTTCGCTGATATTTTGGCAGTATTTGGTTTGTTTGCATTGTTTGCACTACTTTTTCGGCTGAATAACAAACCCCCGGCATAATAATAATACCCTTCCGAGACTGTATTAATAATGACTTAGGTAATGAAAGTTTAATGGGACTCGGAGCGAAATAGGTAGAACAAACATCAACATCCGATGCCTATGCCTGTATTCTATAAACGCTTCGCTTTATATACGTTCAACTCCTTCTTCTAATGGAAGTGCTTGTCTGTGGCTCGTGTAGATCTCCGGTTTCTAGGTCACCTGCAAAAATCCCGCCCTCTACCACAGGCATCTCTTCGCCATTATGAGGACTTCTGTTGGATTCAGGCAGAGCATCTCCATATGACCCGCCAACACTCTCCATGGTAAACGAGCTGGCGGTTGGCGCATCAAGAATGGATAGTTCTTTCTGGGTGAACCATTTTGGAAGCAGGAATGAGCGAATGGGGATAAGTAAGAGAATGAAAACTGGAAACCCAACTGCAGCAATTGTTTGCGTAATTGCAAAAGTAGCTCCAAATCCCAGTAGTTCAATTCCAACGAATACCCAGACTGCCATTCTCCGCTCAATTCTTAGAAATGGGTTTGATGATGATGTCAATTCCTTATCCTGCAAAAGGAACTTCAACTTCTGCGTTACTCCATTGGCTAGGAGAGCCTGAATTCCCATGATGAAAAAGAGACCAGCCATTACAGCCTGGGGTATCAAGTGGAGGACAAAAAGAAGGGGCCCACTCATTGCTCCGAGTGTGAGCAGCCCCTGAGCGAGATTGCTGACTCGTTGCTCAACAACATGATCAACAATCCGGACAGACTTTCCTTTGTGGTTTTCATCTTCATCTGCAACCTGCCGTGTTACGCAAAGAGAGGCAGTATGGAACGGTGCCTGGGGAATCAAGCCATTCGGGAAGGGAATACCTAAGAGCCCGGCTATCCCGGTTGTCAACCCTAGCAAGAATAAATCCCAGTGAAATCCGGCAGGTTTGCGTAGCGGAAACTCTGTTCCCTGGGCTATCAATGAGGACACTAAATAGTGTCAGAAATTTACTTCCACAAATTAATTGGTGATAGGTAAATGAGAAATGATCGAACAAACCGTTGTGGTCAAAATAAAAGAGAACTGTCAAGAGGATTGCAAATGGGATGGCTAGGAAGATGTCGCTAGCACTAATATCCCAGAAATGCACAAGCCAACCACGATCGGAGGTAGGGAAAAATGCTTTAGAAATAGGCAATGTTTCAACATTGACATTCCTCATTTGACCAATATGGACGAAACCTGTGAAAAAGACGATGCTTAGAGGGGTGCCATAGTCCTCGATAAACTTCCGAGTATGGCGGTTGAATAAATTGCTCTCCCCGATAGCACCGCAGATAAAGCAAGACATCAGAACGAGGAGGGACACCATAATAGAGAGATATGCAGATGTTTCCCCGGCCATTCCCCACTGCCTGGTAAGGACCTGGATCCCTTTTTGGATATAGATAAAGGCAACGTAGAACCCAAATACATCACAGGAAAATCTTGTGACGAAGGTCAGCCCGTTACAGGAATTTGTGATTGCAAGAACCCAATGCATTATAAGTGACCAGCTACAATGATTTGTTAGTAATATATATTTACGGACATAGGGTAAAGACCTGCATACATTCCAATCCAACACATAAAGGCCAGGTAGTTAGTCCCTCTGTGTGCGATTATATCATATACCGTGTAGTTGAAGACTGTGATAGGGCCTATAATTCATGGTTAGACATAAAATACTATCAATTGTAGCACGGAATATACACAGACCTGTTACACCAACAATAACCAGGGGCTGTCCAGCCAGGAAAGCAAAAACAACAGCACCTAGAACGGATGCTAGAAGAACCTCATTGACGCCATAGCTCATATGCGTCTTCTCGAACATATCAAGCGAGAAAGCAAGAGCCGGCAGAATACTTCACACATTCCGCGTAAGCTTCTGCCTTGTGGATAGGGAGTGAGAGAAAGGGACTAGCGATGTCAAGCATCGTTAAGGGCATCAACTGGAGTCATACTTTGCAAAGAACATGTATACAGTTGCCGGAATGACACGATAGTCCCATGCATCCTTCCAATCGCTCCAATAATATGGTGCTCGTCTTCTAATGTCATTTTTCATTCCCTGGAAGTAACGAATCTTCCACCATCTCGTGTTGGATGCCGCAGCAGCCGTTGTTGCCGCCTGAACTTCACCATCGGGCGCTTGCGCTGTCATGGTGTTCTTGAATTACAGGAATATCAGGCAACTCTAATATATGCTGATCCACTATCCGGGTTGCAACTGAACCAGAGGCATTGGTTCTTTTATGCAGCTGGTTTCCCGCTGGAATGGGAAACAGAAGAAATTTACCAAGACTGAAGATTGAGTCTGCTAGGTAACTACACCGCGAGGCGTCGGAAAAACGTACACCGGCAGTAACCATTGGATGAACTGGAAGCTAGACAGAACCTTTACACCCAGCTTAATTCATAACTAGCGTAGTTAATGCTACGAGATATGGAACGACTTGAAGCTTGGTGAATGCTTCTCGCAAATACAGCTTCTGAAGAGATAGCTAAGAATACAGACATCATTTTCCCTTAAAATTACACATAAGCCCAGTTAGTAACAATAATCCGGATACAGGAGCCATTTCAGGTATGATATCCCCTCAGGGCACAAGAAACTGCTGCCAACAGGCTGTTAGTAGAAAATCTGAATGACGACAAAACAAAAGGCATGACTAGTGGTTAGTATTTAGACACTCCTAAGAAAATCTCTTCACGTCTCTGGGGTTAGGTCGGAATTAGGCCGAAGGCGGAGGTGGGGGTGGAGGCTGTTCACTTGGAGGCTGAAGGAGACGTTAGTTTCTGTAAAATATAGCTGCAAAGCCGTGTGAACTCACAGGAGGGGGTGGGCCATCAGCTGGCGGAGGAGGCGGCGGAGGAGCGCCCTGGAAGCCAGCGAACATAGAAGCCATTCCAGGTGGGGGTGGAGGGATGCCACTAAGGCCAGGTGGTGCGCCCATAACTTGATTTGTAGGGAACTGATATCCAGCGTATCCATAAGCAGCAGTTTGGGCCATAGCTGGAGCTTGCTGCGCAGCTTGCTGCCATGGAGGAGGGCCACCGGCGGCAGGAGCAGGGTTGTAAGAGTCACGCCCCTGGTAACCGTGATGGTCTCGGTTGTCTCGGTCACCTCGGTCACCTCGATGGCCACCAGTAGCCCATGGTGGAGGAGCATTCGGGTCATGATGGCCATGATCATCTCGGGCTCGATCATCACGTCGTTGCCATGGTGGAGTGTTGCTGGCAGGCTCACGCTGTTGCCATGGTTTCACGTCATCGCCATTGTAGCTGTTGCTGCCTTGACCATATCCTCCAGGGCCACCTTCAATGCGTTTCTGTGCTTCACCACCAGGTAGAGGAGCATTGCCGGAGAGTTCTTGCATAAGTTGCTAGTAGTGAAGTATTAGTATAGGTTTGTATCAAATGTGGGTAGGAGATGGAAAAAAACTTACCTCCATCTCTCGGTCAACTGCATCACCAGCTCCAGCTCCTTTGCCGCGAACGCTGGGTCCATGGTTGCGCCAATCGGTACCACGCTGACGGTCAGGACAATCCTTGGCCATATGCCCAGCATTTCCACAAACACGACAGATGATGTTCGCAGTGAAGTTACGCTGCTCGGGACAATCGTACTTGCGATGGCCAATTTGACCGCCTGAAAATCAGAGAGTGTTAGGTATCATATAATAGAGTTAGTTTAAGTTTAGGTATTTTGTGTGACTTACAGTTTTGACAGGCCTGGTTCTCGTCGTCACGTAGAGTTCCGTTAAGCGCAGCAAGTTCGCGCAGCTGGTTCCTCTTCAGTTCGTTCTGCCCTTCAGGAATAGAAGCAGCCTAAAGAACAATTAGTTAGAAGTTTTCTTGAAAAATTGTATTTAACTGGTGTATTGGGGGAACTGGACGACATACCGTTTCGATAACATTGTGAATAAGTTCCTTGGCCTTATTAACTTTGTCTTCCGTATCTGCCATGATTAGACAATGAAGGTCTTCTTCCTGGTTGCTAGAGTGAGCGGCGTCAGATCGTCCTTTACCCTCTTTAACAGAGCCTTTTCCTCGGATAGCAATTTTTGCTCCGGACTTGGTCTCCATTTTCTTGAGGGTATTTCCACGAGGTCCGATAAGTAAGCCAACTTTTAATCACAAGTGAGCTCAGTGTTAGTATTTGAAGTCTTTTATATCAGGTAGTGAATGAGAGGAATTAGTAGTAACTGGGTTAGTATGTGAGGGAGGAGAGAAAAAGGATAGAAAAGCCATCAAGCTGATGACAAGTTGAAAAGAGAAAGAAATGAAAAACTAGCAGGTCGAGAAAATCTCGAGCCTGGAGCAAAAAGAGAGGAAAAAAAAAAAAAAAAAAAAAAAAAT
>NW_003315323.1:0-24924 GCF_000151505.1 Trichophyton verrucosum HKI 0517 | reverse complement strand
AAAAAAAAAAAAAAAAAAAGGACAGAAGAATAAAGTATACCGCAAGGTGGGATTAGGGAAAAGCCAAAGAGACACAATGTGACCTGTGTTTTCATACCATTCGTTGGAAAATGGCGGTTAAAGATAGCTCCGAGCGATATAGATCAGATCCGCCAGGCAAATAAGCTCGGCAATATTTACCAGGCATTGACTTCAAAATTCTCCTGTAATAGTGGTTAGCGTCAGAAGATGAAACAGGTACGGCACAGATTAGAATTAGGATGGCTTACCTCTGAAAAGTAAGTAGTAACGACAGTACGGTCCTGGAACTTTCTGCCAGCAAGAGCTTGAAGGGCCTTGGTCGCAGATTCGGGTGAGTCGAATTTGACATAAATCTTTCCTACACCGGCAGCTTGCCTGCTACCGGCAGAAGGACGGGGAATCTTAAGCTCTTCAACTACTCCGTATTTGGAACATTCCTCCTGTACGTCTTCGCAAATTTCTAAATGACAGACAAGATATATTATTAGTGGAAACCGTCACAGAGTAGCTAGAAAAGTGGCAAAATCTTACCCTCATAGTCTTCATTATCGATTAATTCGTCAGCAGTCACCATATTCAGCAGCTGGAGCACTCGCCCGGTTTCAAGATCCTGTGAGGTGGTTTTCGCAAACATGGACATCGCATTGACACCCATATCAAGTCCGGCAGCTTGTACGGTGCCAATACTTGCACGGTTAACTTTAAGTCTCCTATCTCCGAGCTCCATGCCGTTGAGCCCTTCAACTGCAATTCCAGTCGATGCTGGATCAAGATACTCGCAGAAGGCAATTCCCTAGTGAACTCGGTTAGCATATGTATATATATTTATATATATATATATTAACGATATGTTGGAGACGGGATAAATGCGTACCCTGGACTCGTCAGTTCCAACGTCTTTGACAAGAACGAAAGATTTCAATTCACCAAACGAAACAAGAAGCATGGTGACTTGGTCCTCTTGGATGAATGGAGGAATATTTGATACGCAAATCTTATTAGGTGAGTCGGGTACGTTGCTCGATACAACACCCTCTTGACGTGGCTCCTCATCCGTTGGGATAGGAACAATGTAATCTTTCGGCCGCACTATCGTCAGACCCTTTACGTCTCCATTTGATTCCCCGTTGCTTTCTCTGTTAGCTTCATGCTCTTCCATGGTGATGCCATCGAACGCTAAGGCAACAGTTGCGTCAGCCGCAGTGTTAAATTCTAGGAGTGCAAATTTCCCATCCTTTGAGATCTGTACAGACTGGCAGGGATCGACACCGCTGATGACATTTAGACCATTGAGCTGCAAATTGAAGAATTGTTGCAGGGTATCTTCGGTGACATTTGGTGGGATGTTATGCGCAAAGAGTCGCTTTGACTGCCTGGAATTAGAGGGTTTGAGAAGAGTGTTGTTGCTTGACCCCGAAGCAGCTGGAGGGTTCATAAAGGCCTGTAGCCGGCTTGGGTCAACTGCTTGTTGACGCGGTGCGCCTGGTAGTGGGAACATCCCTGACACCTTCGCCTGCTCCGCTGTTACGTTTTCATACCCAGGAGGCTTGATGTCCCACTGAGTCAATCGGCGTTTTCGTTCAAGGATCGGGACGACGTCAGTCAGATCAGGCGTAGGCTCTCTTTTCTTGGGGGGCGGTGTTGCGCTCCGTTTTCTATCTCTTCCGCGACCGCCACGGGATTTTTCCTCAAATAAGTCCCGGTCGCGTCGAGACCGGTCGTCATCGTCACCTCGCCGCTCGCGCCTTCTGTCACTTCCTCTATCTCTATCCCAGTCGCCCCTGTCATCTCGTCGGCTTTGGTATCGATCTTCTCGTTCTCTAGCTCGGTAGTCGCGGCTGGAAGAGTACGAATCCATCTCTCCATCTCGACGCGACGACCTGGAGCCATGATGAGGTGACCTTGACCTTCTCCGCTCCCTGTCACCTCTATCACCTCTCTCACGCCTCTCACCACGATCTCGACGGTCGTCTCTGCCGGATCGGCCTCCCTAAAAAGTCCGTAACCATCAGAAACTGGGTATTCGTTTGGTAGGAATATGGGTGGCCATAAACTCACATAATAATCCCTCGAGCGACCGCTCTCTGATCATCAAACCATTAGTCAAGAACAGATACAAATTTAGATCAACAACATGCTGCAGAATAAGCTTACCTCTTCCGCTATAACCTTCGCCGTTCATCCTGTTAGCTGATTCAAGACAGGTTATGGAAAGAGCTGAATGCAGCGGGATTTGTCCAACGCTAAGTATAATGAAGCTCCAGAGCACGCGCGCCACACAATTCCACCCAGGCTAAGATACACAAAAGGGAGGACACCGCAGTTAGGAGCTGATATTGCGTCTGTTGCGGCTTTGCAGAAGTTTTTGGCTGAAATGTCCATCTGAGCCAGAAGTTCTCGATGTCCAGCTTAAGCCACATTGGGACGCGGCCTTGGCATAACTGTGCTTACATAATAAGCTTATCGGTATCTGGAAGGTTCAAGTTTTGACGTCGCGACAACAAGACGGCGATGGAAAATAAAGAGCAACATTAGCATCTAAACATGTCAATTGGCAGATTCTCGGAGTGGCGCAAGCTGCCGTTGACGTTAACTGAACTGTGCATCGATACTACTCTTCGGTGTGGGCAAAGCTTTCGGTAAGAAAACGACCCACTGGATGTGCATTTGGTTTGGTTCCTGGATTTACTGGCTAACTAACTAACTGATGCAATGCAGCTGGCGAAAGCTCGACGACGAGTGGACATGTTCGCTCTACGGGCGTGTCCTATCCTTGAAACAGGACTCGGACTCACTTTGGTACAGATCATTCAAACCTTCGTCTGTCGAATCATCTACGCTTCCTACTCCCCCAGCCTCTAATGCGACAACACAACGTACAACTCCCGACGACGACGATACAGAGGCTTTGATCCATCATTATTTCAATCTAGAGTATAATCTGTCAGATTTATACGAACAATGGGCAACTTCTGATCCGAATTTCAAAAAGAAAGCAGTGCAGTTTGCTGGTATCCGGATCATGAGACAGGATGCTTGGGAAACTCTTGTGTCTTTCATTTGCAGCAGTAATAACAACATAGCTCGTATATCCCAGATGGTAAGCCCACGTCTTGTTATATATTCAATAAATTCACGCTCTAAACCTTGGCTCGACAGGTGGAAAAGCTATGCATCAACTATGGCCCGTTTATTGGCCAATTGGGCGACCAGAAATATTATGATTTCCCGGAGCCTTCAGCCTTGACTGGTACCGGTGTTGAATCGCATTTGCGGGAGCTTGGATTTGGGTATAGGGCCAAATATATCTATCAGACGGCAAACATTGTGGCAAACCAACGGGAGCCGGGATGGTTGAACAGCTTGCGGAACCCCGAAAAGCCTGCCTTTAACGAGAAGCCTGCAACACCTGGGTCCGGGGCTAAGGGTGATGAATCCGGCTATAGAGAGGCACATGAACAGCTGCTTGCTCTGCAAGGCGTTGGCCCAAAAGTCGCGGATTGCGTGTGCCTAATGGGCCTCGGCTGGGGAGAGTCAGTTCCGGTTGATACTCATGGTAAGTCATAGTATTTGATATCAACGGTATGGTCATATAATACTCACTACTTTTTTTTCCATAAATGAAATAGTCTGGCAAATTGCTCAACGTGACTATAAATTTGGAAAGGGGAAGCACAAGACTCTAAACAAAGCAACATATGATGCTGTTGGTGACCATTTTAGAGAGCTATGGGGCAAAGAAGCTGGCTGGGCACAGAGTGTTCTGTTTACAGCTAATCTCAGATCTTTCTCGGACCGATTGAACCCCAAAACTGAGATCCACGACCAGTCTACAGAAACCCTTAAAGTTGAGTCGAAAGTAGAAGCAACGCAAGTGAAGGAGGAGGCGGAAGAAGATGGAATTCGAGTTACCACTCGAATCTCTGTCAAAAGAGAACTATCTGAAGGTGAAGACACGGGGCCTAAAGATAACCCTAGTGCTTCTGAGCCTGTGCCGAAGAAGCGAAGGACACGAGCATCCAGGTCACGAAAGTAAGGTTCTTGTTTCGACTGCATAACAGGCAGAACATGTACATTATTATTCCTTGGACGAGATCAGCTGGGCGATCAGGTCCTTCCAAAAAGCGACCACCTGGTGGCTTCCCTTGAATCCTAGATCCCTGACTTTCGTGTCATATTTTATCCCTGCTGCGAATGTAGCAACAACCGCAAGACCCAAGCCTGATCCAACCAACATGGAGGTCTGATATGGCTTGCCCTTTTGTCCGTTGTTTTTACCCATGACCCGTACCTCGCTGGAGCTGAACTCGAAATCGGACTTGAATGGTATGAATATGCTGCGCAACCAGTACTTCAACTGCCAATCTGGATAAAGCATCGTGTTTTTCCTGGTAGATGCATCTACGTACCAATTGCTGCAGCCGGATGCCCATACGAACCCTTTAAGGGCAGATTGAACCCATGAGTTATCCTCCTGCTCTGCCCTCGGAGTTACTGCAACTGTATCGCATGATCTTCCCCCAAATGGGTTGAAGGCTTGAAGCGGGGATGGGTAGAGGGATTGCATAACGGGCCGGATCGCACGGATCGCGAAGTTTATTTGGCATTCAGAAGTATATATCACCGACAGGTGACCTGTTGCAGTGTTTGGGCCCATCATAATAAAAAAGTTGGGGAACCCAGATACACATGTGCCATAGTAGGCCTGCGGAGTGTTGTCTGCGAAATCTTGCCACTATACACCATAAAGTGAGCATGGTTACTTATGCGTAAAGCTCAAAGGGGAATGAGGGAGGATGCCTTACATGTTCCATCAGCGAGACGCCTTTCTTGCCTCTAATTTCTAGGGGGTGAAGGACTTGCTGCGTCTGAAACCCTGTTGCAAGAACAATGGCATCTGCGTTAATGGTTCTCCCTGACTTCGTTATTACACCTGTTTCCTTTATTTCTTCAATGGGGTCTGTAGCAATCAGCTCCATATTTTCCCGATGCAGGCAATCAAAATACCCAGTATCCATAACCTTTCGTTTACAACCGAATTCGATTTTCGGCGTTAGAACATCATGGTATTTCGCTGGTGCTGTTCGCCTTAGATATTCTAGGTGCGTGTTGGTCTGGTCTTCACGAAGGGGTCGCCCATACTCGAGATAGAATTCACGAAATGAGTATTCAAGCCGGCTAAAGTGCCATACTCGATACGCCCACATTGTTAAAGGGATATAACGCATTGTCCATTTGAAGAGAGGGCTATATTTGTTATTGGGGCGTTCGATCACCCAATGCGGCTGACGGATAAACTGAGTGAGCTTCCGAACCTTGTTGTCGCCATCAGTCATAATAGGCACGAACTGTGTGGCACTGCAGCCATTACCTATGAATAGGAGTCAGTCTCCTTATTGAGTATCTGTGTGCGAGAAAGACGAAACCTCTTACCAATAACGATGACATCTTTATTAGCCCAATTGAATTGGTGATCCCATTGTGCGGAGTGGAATAACTTTCCACGGAAAGTATTGTATCCTTTGATATCACATTCCTTTGGAATTGACAAAGCACCGACTGCAGATATCAATATCTTACATCGTCGATGTCTGGTGATATTGGATTTGAGGTCTTTTACTGTGACCAGCCACGTCCCTGTTTTTTCTTCAAACCCAGCACTCTGAACAACTGAGTTGTATCTGATATATGGTGCAACATTGTGCTTATCAACAACTGACTTAAAGTAAGCTAGGATTTCGGGTTGGAGAGCGTATTTCATGCTCCACTCCGGATTGAGATCGAATGAGTATGAGTATACATGAGACGGGACCTAGTAAACATATTAGCTTGTAATGGCAAAATAAGACGCTCTAGCTAAAGTAATAGAAACATCACTCGTCTGGTTGTATATTCAGTGGAGAGACTAACATCACATCCACAGCCAGGGTAGGTATTGGCCCACCATGTCCCTCCCAGACCGTTTGATTTCTCAAATATCTCATAGCTCGCCTGGGGAAAGTCCTTCTGAAGCTGAATAGCGAATCCGATGCCGGACATCCCAGCACCAATAATAAGAGCATCCGTATCTAGAGACATGCTGACTTGAATTAAGCGGTGGTATTCGATATATCACGAATAACTTCTTTTGTTAATAGTAATAGTGTTGATATCTCCGAGAGGAACCAACAGAGAGGGAACTTGAGCGCATTAAATAACTAGCGAGCAGTGGCTAGTTACATTTCCTAATAATCATCCTGCCGCCCCAACCGCCGCCATCAGCGGTATAACTAAGGAATCCGGCCAGGGAACCGGCATCGTGCAGCGTGCATCTTGCAACCTTCGCCAAAGCCTGTCCGTTTTGTGCACCACGCGACCACCTACGCATTTTGGCAGCGGGCAGGAAGGGCTAGCCCGGGCTTAGGTTGGATGGGGAAGGTCTGCCGAGTGACTAAGCAGTCGATCCCTCGGCTTAGTTAACTTAACTACTTTCTCCCCGGAAATCTGCTGTTCGGCAGACTTTCCCTTTCTCCACTACGTTTAGGTTAAGCTTAAAAGGGGACTCTTGGGTTAGTTACGATTCCATTATCATTATTTAGGCTTCACGCCGATAATTTTATTAGGACAACCAACCCTATCAGTGGATGCTTCATTTAAACGGCCAATGACGATCAAACTCAGCCCTTTCTTCTTCGCTTTGGGCCAGCTGTTCCAAGATTTGGAGCCTGACGTCTTCAAGAGCAGATTTGCAGTCATCAAACCGATCATGCTCAATAAATCCTTTATCTGGGTATAAATCCCCAAGCTGCTCCTTTACCTCTGTGACAAGGTCGGTAGCTGCCACCGCGTGGTCAGAACTGGTCTTGATTCGCTCGTACTCTTCTTTAGAGAAGTCAAATGGGAACGGCTTGTTGCTAGGTACGGCAGGCAAGTCGGGCCAAGTATCCTTTAGATCAGCTAGAAGTGACTCGAAGTGCGCCTCACCATATTCAAACATCCTATGGGCAAGGAATATTAATCCGTATGGTGCTGTCTTTCGAAACTCAACCGCTGCGTAAAGCTCCGGATTTTTGGCTTGCATGAGTTTCCTCCACCCAATGAATATGTTATGGTAGGAATATTCGTGCAGAGCCGCGGCACGTTCTTCAGGAGAAAGTCCGGAGAGTTTTGGCCGTGGAAGTAAATCGAGTGTCTCTGGTTCAAGGCCATCCCAGCTGAGAAAGGCTGGGTCAGGATTATGGTTATAGAGAGGTGAGATATGGCACGACTGCCAATCGATAATTCCTGTGATTTCTTCCGGGTTGGAAGGGTCAACAAAAATATTGTCGTCATGCAAATCATCATGCCAGAGGTACGGTGACTTGATAGTACCATCACTCGGCGCAAGAGCGTCGATGATTTGCTGGTAGTGCGACAAGGCAGTGAGCTTTGTTTCCGGGTTTGGTTGGTAGAGCCTTGGACCACAAAATAAGGCAATCTGCTTTGGAGGTTTTAATAACCTAATAGCTGTTCGTTCTCGATCCGCAACTGCCCGTAAATACTGTGTCAATGAAGTCCCTAGAAGCCGTTAGCAACTGAGTCATAGAGTAAGAATGGGGCACCGCGCGTACATGAGCCTCGATCGATATCCAGACTTGCTCGGCCCGCATCAACCCACTCTCGCCCTGTAGCTGGCCCAAGAGCAAATTCCGAGTCCATAACGGCTTTCCCATCCTTAATATAATGGCTACCAGCCGATGTCTGGAGATCGCTTGCGTAGTACAAACTCCCATAATGGGAGAATAACACGCTCAGCCATCGCTTCTGCATGCGTGTTACTGCCAGTAACACCTGGAGTTTCTGAGGTAGCTGCATTTTAGCCCAGACTTGAGACAAAGGAACACCCTTCATCTTATCCATTATAATGAACTCGGCTCCAACCGGGTGAGATTTAGCTTGCGAGTTCCATGCATGGACAACAGGCGCTGGTGTATCAAGTATTTTCCTTGCCTTGGGAGCATCCAATCGACCGAAAGTCAGCAAGACTTGAGAAGTAATATATATGTAAGACCGAGCATTGAGAACTCACAAAGTCCATCGTGGCAACTTCGCTTGCCGTTGTAAAGTGCGGAATACCAGCATTTGGATTAGGTACTTTAGCTACCACTTCTCGACCATTGTCCATAGTCAAGGCAAAGGCCTTGTTGAACATGCCATCTGGGTATTTCTTGACAGAAATGCAGCAAGAAGCACCAACCGCATCTGCGGCGACCTGTGCTAACTGATTTAAGTCGAACTTGATCTCCCGTTTGCGAAGATTCTCGGCCTCATCCACCATAAAGCGGCCACGGGTGAAA
This sequence comes from Trichophyton verrucosum HKI 0517, assembly GCF_000151505.1. NCBI lineage: Eukaryota > Fungi > Ascomycota > Eurotiomycetes > Onygenales > Arthrodermataceae > Trichophyton > Trichophyton verrucosum. The sequence continues at coordinate 16,588 of NW_003315323.1, read as the reverse complement.
GTGAAAAATGCATCATTCGAGTTCCAATCTAGCGATATACTGGTAAGCAATAGAATGTCAAAACGCCACAGTCAGATGTGGACTCAAGGTATACTGACCTTGTCCATCCGCTGGAGGAGAAGAGCTCAGGCTGACTGAAGAGGCACCAGAGGACCCAGCTTGCGCTTTTGACCTTGCCCAGCTGTGTTGTTGTAGGCGTGAGGTCGTACTTATTTTCCTCACAAAACACCCCCGGTGAGCCGATTTAGCATAATGCATAGTTAACTACTCCGTACTCACTATTAAAGGCGTGCTTCCACGAAAGTCGAGTGCTGAAACATAGTTGCTTTGTGTAGATTTTTACAGTCGTGATGGCCAGCTAACTAGTTAGTTGACTAAGCCGATTATGGCTACTTGTATCAGGTTTCCCTATCTTGAGAGTCCCTTTTCATATTGCTTCAGTGCCTGGCAGAGCTACTTTGAAAGTCTGTAGCAGTGGCTATGGCAGTACCATGGAGCGGTTATAGCTCTTCAGAGTTCTGGATTATAGCGGTGATCCCGGCTGACTACTCCTTTGAACACTTCTTTTGCAGACAACGGTGTCAAGCTGCCCGGCCTTGTATGATCATTTGCCAATATAGGTCCAGTTCATCCCATCCTCGACGTTCATACGTCCATATAAATGTCTTAAATAATGACGGTGGGGAAACAATCCATGCAGTGAGCCGGTATAGCTGCACGCATAAGCCTGGAGTAGGCCGTGTGTATCCGTCGGTGTTTTACTCTGCTCGAAGAAAGCTTTTTCTCCCCTTGATCCGATTATCATCACCCTGGGAGAGAATCAAGGACAGTCTCGTCCCAATTCCATTCTGCAAGGAGTTGCTGAACACGATACTTAGTAGCCCAGCCGAGATCTGCCTCGATTCTGCAGAGAAGTTGTAGAATGGCCTTCCGTTCTAACTCGCCGGTCAAACATTGGCCACTGACGAATAATGGCTGAATAGAATGAATGCGTGCAGATGCTTCGAGCCGAGAAGCAGATATCCCGCAGATTTCACGGCTATGGTTTTGAATCTCTTTCTCAATGGATCTGTAGGAGTTTAGTCTGTCTGTAACAGTACTTCTGCGTGCTGTTGACTCGTGTGGCTTATTGATGAGTAGGAGAATGCGGGCCATATGATAGTGTTGCATCGCCGAGGCACACATTGGGATGCTGTACCAAATCTCCTGGAATGGACATACGTCTTGGGAAGAGTGAGGTCCTGGAGGCGAGTCGATCCTAGCACAAGGCTTGAACGTGTCAGGTAACGCATGAAACCATGTGTCTAGCTCTGCCTGAAGCCGATTCCATCTATCCAGGAGGGTATTTTGGGATGCTCCAGTGAAACTTTCTCCATGGTTTCTACTATCACCAACAGCTATGAAATCAACGATTTTTGAAAGGATCCATATCAGGGTGTTTGATATTATGTCTTCCTTCGTGGATTCATTATGTTCAGTAGCGCTTTCTTGTTGAAAAAATCCTGCATCATTGAGAATAAGCCCAGCTTCTGTCCATAATGTTAGGTCACTAGTGACCAATCTGGTTAGGGTTTCATTGATAACTATGACACACTCAGCATTTTTCCTTGATAACTCTCAGACAGGGAGGACTTACATGCTGAAAGATAGTCTTGACGCGCAAAATTCCAGAAGATTGCTTTCCCTACCTTCGAAAATCGAGGTAGTTTCGAGGTTGCAACATTCAAGTTTCCAGATGAATTTTGCTTTTCAGATGGCACAATTCCTGCTTTCATAATGTCTAGTAAAGATTGCACACCACTAAAATGCCTATCCCATACTGGGCTCGTATTATCCAAAAATTCGTAGGCAAAGATAATTGAGATGGCAGCAAGGACATCGTCAGAATGTGGACTAGATAATTGAACCTCAGCAATGGAGACCTTCCGTCTTTTGCTGCTAGTGTTCTCCAGCCCACCAGGGTCTTCTGCTTGTAAGTTTCCACTTGTTTGTGACCCAGATAGTGGAGAAAAATTCCCATTGTGTTGTAATTCTTCCATAAGAAGCTGGATCGCCTTTTCATAATACTTCACCCCGTAATAATTCCAGTCAACTCTTTCTGTATCAGGCCATATCTCCATCATAGCCTGTCTCAAACAGGAACCTCCAGTAACCGCATTAGTCCCCTTAATGCGGCCAATCTGCTTTGCAGAATATGCGCATGCAGCATATTTCAGGAGCGGACTAGAGAGTGCTCTGACTGGGACCTGTGAACTAAAGTAACGTTCAATATCAAATAGATCCATCCTTGATACAAGTAAATGGCAAATCTAGTTAGCTTTCTCTATGTCAGGCATTCTATAGTGGTCACTATTTGCACTTACCACCGGCCAGGTCCTTCTGAAAAATGTCGAAGGAAAAATGCCGCTTCATGCTCAGTTTCAACTAAAGAGGTAACTCTCATTACCTGTGTCAAGCCTTGAGAAACCGAAGAAGTGGCCCTCTGATTCTCAGGGGAGTGAAGACCAGGGTCAATCGGTTGTGGCATACCATTGGGGGGCGCATTTAACACGAAACCGACGTTATTATTGGGTGACGATAGTGGTAGTGACAGAGACCCAGGAGATGCTTCAGTTGGGATCCTGGCAATAGTTGGAGATGAGCTTGATATTGTTGCTTCTGGGTGTTCAGTAGTCTCAAGCCTGGTATGACTGTTACTATTCTCAGCAATGTGATCTGCAACAGATTGATAGATGGGATGGTTCTCCGCCGTTGCTGCGGCCGAAAGCGCATCTAGGCCATGTGTTTGAGCTTCCGTAAAGGGCGGCAGGTATCCCCCACCATGACTCCATGCGGGTTCACCATGAGTGTCTAAAGGGGTATCTGCAGTGAATTGTTCTTCCAGTTCATCGGCGTAAGGGTCCGAGTTATCAACAAACACCACTACAAAGTGAGCACCCGCTTAGTCGACTCTTCTGAGAATCGTGTGAGCTCTGAGCGAAAAGATACCCACCTTCCTTCGGTATATCCAGCCAGACACTATCTGCGCCAAATGTATTCTTATAAGAATAGAATCCCTTCAGGCTACTAGGCCCGACCCCACCTTCATCCTGGTTCATTGAGGCATTTTGCTGATGTCTAAACACAACGGCTTCGCTAAGACGGCATTCTCTACCCGCCTTCCGACACTGGGAGCATCGCGGTTTCTGCTCGTCGCATTTCAACTTGCGCGTTCGACATGTGAGGCTAGCAGGCGATAACCGGCCAAAGTTAGTCGGCGATCGAATAAGAAGTAGGAAAGCAGTGGTAAGGGGCACACCACTGACTATCTTTAGAGGGTAGAGCTGTTAGTGGTCCTTACCAGCCTGTTCGTGAGCGCATCGTCTTGAGATAATTCCCCCCCCGCAGATGTGCGGTTGAATTTCAGCAAATTCCCTTTCTAGGATCAGAATTAAGAGACAGGCTAAAGCCTAGAGAAAATCCCATATTCATGCCCGGATAGGTAACGGAGGTGAAGGAGAAACGATATCGTCTGTTGTGAGCCGCAGCTCTGGCGAGGAAGTGATGGAGCTTCGATTTAGCTATGGCCGAGGCGTGGGATGCCGAAACTTAACGCCTTTAGCGCCGGAAGAGGGAGAAGGCCAAGAACTTTAACTTCGACCACTCTCGCCATCATCGTGGGAGGGCCGACTACTACAGCCACCGATTAAATCAATATCTACACGCAGTAAACCCGTAGGTTAAGATGCTGGTACTAGCTGCCAGATAAAGGTAACAGTACACAGGTCATGTTTCCATTAGTATCTTTCGAAGTGCGATGGCTATGCTATCTAAGAGGTATTTGAAGCCGGGGAGTCTAACAGGAAGAAAATCAAGACAGAGAATGTAAACGCATGGTTGGAGTACACAATTAGCTAAATGAACATTCCCCCGCGAAAGCCTAGTACTCTGCAGAAGGGGCTATTATTAGTCAAGGAAAGCCAAGCCTGACTGATGTGTTGTCGTGTATGGAAGTTCAGATAACGTCGAATTACGTCCATATGCAACTGAATTAGCCCAGCAGGCGCATATGATCAAGGTCAAGTAACAAGGGTATGAGGGTGGGATTGAACAAGGTTGGGGGGAAAAAGAAAAGAAAAGACAGGGAGAGACCAAACAGCAGATCCTGAAACGCCGAACATTAGTTTTGGAAGAGGGTATTCACTTTCCTAGGTTCCTAACGCCGATTAAAAGTACCGTAAGAGAGAAAGGAAAATGATTCCAGGACGAAAGAAGGAAAAGTTTGCGGTCTAAAGGAAAGGTGGGTTGTACGTGAACTTTGAGAAAGAGGAGATGAAAGAGGAAAGTAAGCGCCGTCCAGCTTTTGCGTGCTTCTGTTAATTAGATGCGTGTGCCGGGGGTCCGATGGCGGAGGGACTCCAGAAGGTATTCTGGAGGAACGCGATTGAGATCTGGTTTTCGATCTGTGCCTTGAGGTGCAGTGACGTAGCCTTGCTTGTAACGGCGGTAGCGGTTAAGGAGAATGCCGAAGAGAACAAGGAAGAAGACACAGCCTAGGGCTATGCAGAAAGAGATGAGGACTACGATGCCTCTTGGTTTTTGTCCACCTAGCATCAAAGAGTTAGCAAGACTTCTTCTTCTTCTTCTTTTTTGAAGCAGTGAATGTGATATGTTAGGGATTGGACTTACGGTGGCCAGCAACGTTGATCTTGTTCTCAGAGAATATTCCAGATATGCTCCCTGGTCGACCATCAGACATACTAGAAAGTATGAATGGTTCAAGTGTAGTTCCGTCGAAGAGGGCTCCAGACACGTATCCAAAGTTGGGCAGCTGGAGTTTGCCTGTGATTAGAAGAGATTGGTTCTCCTCTAATAGATCGGTCTTGCCGTGAGTTTTGGTGAGTGGAAGAACTTGCAGCCCCTCAATTAGGGTACTCTCTCCAAACAAGCGACCAGCCGAGCGGAATTCAGTGCCGTCGTAGTGAACAAGGAACGAGGCTCCATCAGCGGATTTCCCGGCGATCCAAAACTTTGAGCCATCGCTCTGTGAAAGGCCAAGGGCACGCACTTCACCATTAATGCTTTCGGAGTTCTTTCCTGTGATAGTGGACCATTCTTGTTCCTTTGCATTGTATCTAGCGAGCATAGTCGCGTTACGCTCAACAGTGAGGTTTCCAGCAACGAGCAGTTGATCGTTCTCTGTCCAAAGGAGGACGGTAACATCTCCTCGTAGGGATGTACCCGGGCGATTCCATTGGTTGCCATCAAGTTCAAGGTAGCAAACTGACGGGCAAGGCAGAGAGCCGGCAGATTGGAAGACTCCACCAACGAAGATGTCGTTGGTGCCAGGACGAGGAGCAATGGCGCGAACTTCAACATCGTCGCCGTCTAATGCGGAAGGCTGGTTGGAGGCGTAACGATGTTCATTCTTGAGATCATAGACAACGAGGCCTTTGATATTTGCATCTGCAACTTTTCCAGAGATTTTCCCGCCGGCCAAAAGCATGTCTTTGTTAACTGCAAGGGATAAGAAGGTTGAGTTTGCATCAATCCCGGGACCGGCGCCAGTCACGACATCGTGTTGTGCGCCATTGAGGAAGACCAAGTTATTGACGACAGAGTTGTCAGATGTCTTTGCGGTAAAGTGACCAGCTAGCATTGTGAGGTTGCGACCACCTTCGGTATCAAAGAGACCGGTGATGACTCCGCTGCTGCCACCTGTTGCAAGTTTGCGCTTCGCATTACGCTCAGGTAGCATACCTTGACCGAGCTCTATATTTACTGGTAGTGCACGGAGGCCAAGCTTGTTGTTGTCAACTAGATTGACAGCACCGTGTGAAGCGATTCCACCAGAAGCAAGATTTCCAGCCAAGAGGGTCTCATCGCCTACCTGACTGGAAGCAGTGAGCTGGCCAACGTATGCCAAATGGTCAATGTCCAGTTCTTTCAGCCATTTCTTTGCTGACGGTACCCAGACAGCGAATCCATTCGCGGGTATTGCAGGGTGACCATCGGCCGCATTAATCTCTGTAAATAATCCATTAACTGCGATAGTTGTTTCGGTCTTGCCTGAGGTAACATTGGTTGGGAACAGGACGAGTGAAGTGACAGGGCCGTTAACTCCAGCACCAAGGGAGTGCCAGGTCTTGTCAGATATGGAGTATACGGCAACACTGCTAAGCTTGTCATTATCCCCAACGGCAGTGTTTGAAAAGTTGCCACCAACGTAGAGCAGACCGTCAAGAAGCTGCATAGTTTTGATCGCGAAATTCAAACCATTCTGTGATAAGGGGGACGATGTCCCATCTGAAAGTGACACAATGTTGCTAATAGGTTCCTTTGTGAAATTTCCTGCAATGAATAAGGTATCCTTGTCCCACACGAGAGAGTTGATGATTGCCTCAGGCTCAAGTTCAGTACCGGCTTTGTTGATGGCAGACTGAGTGAAGTTGGTGTCAACAGTTGTCGCCTTTGGGTCGTATTCATACAGTCCATTCAAACCGCCAGTAGATGAAATCAATTGGAACCAGATTCTAGATGCCACAAAATCGATCATGCCTTGGTCATGGCGGGGGGTTATTGTGACGGATGGTCTGAATTTGCTGGTGCTAGCATCAACATGGCCGACATAGATCTGGTCAAACTTGTCGAAGTTGTTGGTCTGTGATATCGAGGCCACGATAGGTGCATCTTCGGAAGACTTGAGAGTGGCAGTTACGTTGGCGGTTCCACGGGTGGCACAGGTTCCATCCTGAATACAGCCTGGTGTGAAAATGGTGACGGAGTAGTTACCCGACTGCTTGATGTCTGGCTGTATGGTGACTGAGGTGGAAGTGTCGGTAGATGCATCGATTTGGGTGGTTAAATAGTCAGAAGAACTATCGTGAGATGGCTGGACCTTCCATTCACCAGTCGTGGTAGCAGTAGAGGCAAACGGAATACCAGCACAGGTGGGTTCATTGAGGTCATTAACAGCATATGCATAAATATCTGTCGATAGCTAGTTAGTAAAGTGAAAGAATAAAAAGATCAAAGTTAGGAAGCGAGAGGGAGCAATCGTACCATCCTGGAACAGTTCAATGCCAGTAAAACCACCACCCTGTCCGTACCATTCTGAGACTTCCAGCTGGAACGAGCTCATGCCAACATTGTTGACAAAGGAGAAGTCTCGAGTAGCATACTTTGGATCGTTAGAGAGAGGACATCTAGCATCACATGGAATTTTCTGGCCGCTCTCGGGGTCGACATAGGTCATGTTCAGGATCCCGCCGTCGGGCAGGGCTGTAAATCTGAATGTTTTGGTTCCTCTTCCGTCCATAACAACGTTGCGAACGCGTAGCTTAGTTGGTCTGAACCCATAGTGCAAGTTAGCACGCCAGTAGCCCGGGGCATTGTCTGTGAGCAACCAGGTCTTTCCGGGGCCAGACTGGCCATCGGTAGGGCAGATGATGCTCCTAGGATCGTCAAAGCCTCCAGCAGTCGAGCCTGAGCCGACAGAGATCTCGGCAGTAAACAGGTTGACAATCTGCTGGTCCTTCCTCTCTGGGCTTGTTGTGTTTTCTAGGCCATCGAACGAGCCACCAAATACAACGCGGCCATCCTTTGCGGGAACAATCGATGTGACGGGTCCGTTGAACCCGCTGAAGGGCAGGTTGGAAAGGCCCGACTTGGGAGACCAGATGACGGCGTTGGTGGACTCTGCGTTTCTGAACTCTCCTCCGACGTAGACGATGTTCGAGTCACTGTCACAGTAGAGTGCGTTGACCGTTCCGGAGAGACCAGGCACGGCAGATACACGGATGTTTTTGTAGTCGAAAACGGCCACGCCGTTGGACTCGACGCCTCCAAGGCTGGTGAAGTTACCGCCCACCACGACGCTGGTGACAGAGCCATCCTTGTCCTTTAACGGGCACATGGCCAGGATATCGGCGTCGGCAGAGGATATGGGGAAGAGGGAGCCGTCGGGAAAGGGGGCGATGAGCGACTGTTTGAGGGAGCCATTGAAGCCGGCGAGGCCTTCTTTGTTGGTAGGCTTGTAGGAGTAGAGCGAGGCAGCGTCGAAATTCCCCACCAGGGCAATGCGGCCGAGCGGATTGAGGTCGAGGTTCGGAGAAGGCGTCGGCTCGAAGAGGGCGGCCTGGGAGGTGAGAGCGAGAGGCAGGGCGAGGAAGACGTTGAGGATGAGGTTGAAGTTGCAGGCCAACGGCGCCCATCCGGGCTGGGAGAGGTGTCCCATGGCCGCGTCGCTGAGGGTGAGAGATAAAAAACGCCTTGAAAAACAGCACACGGGGGGGATCTCAGATGCCAGCCACCTGGGATCTCCTAGACAAGGAAGAGACGAGCAGACCGGCCTGACACACACACACAGAGAGAGAGAGAGAGAGTCTCAAGCGCAGCAAAGAACAGTCTCAGGGCATAAACAGATCGGACATGGCGCGATCTACAGGTCACAAAAAGGAAGGAAAGCCGTTACAAGACAAGAAAACAAGGAGTGAAAAAGGGTCAGTAAAACCAGGCTGAGCTCTGTGTCCGTTTTTGCCAGCAGAGGCTACTCCATCTGCTTCCAGGACGCCAGCTCAACAAGCAAAAAGAGTGAATGACCGCGGGCGGCGAGGGTCGAGGGCCGGGGAGTCGAGAAGTTCGAAGGTCGAGCAGGTCGAAGGGATGAAGTTCGCAGGGCTGGAGGTTGGAAGGATGGATTGGAAGAAGAAAAGTGGAAGCACAAAAGGGGGCCGGACAAAAGTTGATGCGAGAGCAGGACAGCCCTGGAGCCCACAGGACAGGACAGGACAGGACAGTTAGATGCAGGATAGTGGGAGTGACAATGATAGTAGAAAGGACAGTGGTAGACAGTGGATAGACAGTGGATAGACAGTGTCTAGTAGGAGAAGCTGGTGGTAAGCTGCAGTTTATGTCTGTCTGTCTTGCTAACATTCTACATAGCTGGCCGTTTACTCCGTTACCAAAAGGCCATTAAAGCAAAGCCAGAGTGAACTCCTGCACCATGGAGCCTGCCCAGTGTCTCAGGGATGACTATGCCGTTATTCAGCTCAAAGTAAGCCTGCGCTGTCTCCGGCTGCTAAGGAAGATAACTCCAAACAGTCGAGAGATACTCGGGGTAAGGTAGCTGATATCAAGCATGTCCATACGGAGTACAATCAGACTCAACACTGCAGTACAGAGCAGGAGATATTATTCCAGTTACTGCTCCGTACTCAGTCTATCAACGACTATTTGAATATAATAATAATTAATAAAGATTTAAATATAAATATAAAATATAAAAATGAAATAGAAAATATATAGAAAATATAGAAAATATAGAAAATATAGAGATGTTCCTAATCAGGCTTAGCGCCAACTCTGATAAAGAGCTTTCGTGAAGCCGAAAACGCGACAGAAAAAAAGGAAGAAGAAGAAGAAGAAGCGAAGAAGAAAGAAAAAAAAAAGGACGACAGCCAGAGAGAAAGAGAAGCCGGAAGAGCGAAGAAGACCCCTGCAGGAGAGACTGCAGCTTCGAGTCCAGCGGAAGACGTGGTGATTGAGTGGCTGGTTGACATTCGTGGCTTCTCGGTGAAGCTCGTTCGACCGGCAGCAACGCAACGCGCGACCCAGTCAAGATGTAAGCTGCTCCCTTCGCCCCCAATTGAAGACTGCTGCCTGGCGACTGGTGAGACTGACTCGGTGCCAGGGAGAGCTTCGAAAACATATACCTTGACCTGTCGAAGCAGTCCGGGAAATGCAAGCTCGCGGAGAGCGGCATGGGCTGGAAGCCGTCCGGCGGCGGCGACACCTTCACCCTCGACAAGAGCAATATCGGTGCTGCTGAATGGAGCAGAGCGGCGAAAGGGTACGAGCTGAAGATATTCTCACGTACCTGTGGAGTTATCCAGCTCGACGGGTTCGAACAGGACGTACGTTGTTGCTACCTCCAATAGTCGATACATTTTTGATATAATGCGCATGGCTAACCAGAAGGCGGCGCCACAGGACTTCGACAGAGCCAGTAAAGCGTTCAAGATATGGTACGGCGTCAACCTCACGAACAGAGAACATGCCCTGCGAGGCTGGAACTGGGGCAAGGCCGAGTTCGGCAAAGCAGAGCTCAGCTTCAACGTCCAGAACCGTCCTGCCTTCGAAGTCCCTTACTCGGAAATATCAAACACAAATCTCGCGGGCAGGAATGAAGTCGCCGTTGAATTCTTCCTGCCCACAGATGATGCATCTACTGCCAAGGAACAGCCTGCGGGCAGCACGAAGAATAGAGGACGCAAGGCCGGCTTGGGCAAAGACGAGCTTGTCGAGATGAGATTCTACATCCCAGGAACAGTCCCCAAGAAGGAAGAAGGCGACGAGCAGGGTGAAGGTGAAGAAAACAAGAGTGCCGACGGCGAAGAGGAGGTTGAAGAGCAGAATGCTGCCAATTTGTTCTATGAGACGCTCATGGACAAGGCAGAGATTGGTGATGTTGCCGGCGACACTTTTGCTACCTTCCTCGATGTCCTGCATCTTACTCCCAGGTTCGTTTGGAGACTTTCATTCGGGATCTTTACAATTATTTTTCTTCTTTCTTCATCTGGTCTATTTTTGCTAACGTTCTTCATGCAGAGGTCGCTTCGACATGGATATGTACGAAAGCTCATTCCGACTCAGGGGTAAGACGTACGACTACAAGATTCAATATCAGTCTATCAAGAAGTTCTTCCTCCTTCCAAAGAACGATGACACCCACACACTTATTACACTCGGTTTGGACCCGCCTCTCCGACAGGGCCAAACAAGATACCCGTTCCTGGTCATGCAGTTGAAGCTAGACGATGAAATCAGCATTGATCTAAATATGACCGAGTAAGCTTGGACCCCTAGGTTTTGTTAAAAGACAAAAATTTACTGTGGATGCCTAACTAACGTCACCCAGTGAGCTCCTTCAAACCCGATACAAGGATAAGCTTGAAGCTCACTATGAGGAGCCCATTCATCAAGTCGTCACAAAGGTCTTCCGAGGACTCTCAGGAAAGAAGGTCATCATGCCATCCAGAGACTTTGCCAGGTAAGACAAGCCATTTACTGCTGTTATTGCCGCCTCTCTATAGGTATGGAGTAGCTGACATCCTGCAGTCATCACGGCCATAGCGGTGTGAAATGTTCAACCAAGGCCAACGAGGGTCTTCTATTCTGTCTTGACAAGAGCTTCATGTTCGTCCCCAAGCCAGCCACATACATTCAAATAGAAAACATATCAGTCATCACCATGTCCCGAGTCGGTGGTACAGTCTCAGCCAGCCGAACTTTCGACATCACCATGACTCTCAAGGGGGGACAAGGCGAACATCAATTTAGCAATATCAACCGGTATGGCGTCCCGTATATTCCCCGATATACATTACATTAGCTCATATGCTGACATATTCCGTTCACAGTGAGGAACAGCAGCCACTAGAAGACTTCTTCAAGGCCAAGAACATCCGGTTTAAGAACGAGATGGTTGAAGAGGTAGGCCCATCTGTTCCACTTGCTCTTTTGTTTTACTTCTACCAATCAGATGCTAACATCCCACCGCATAGGCATCCACTCTCATTGCTACTGCCCTCGAGAACGACCAGATGATGGACTCGAGTGATGACGACGCCGGTGTCCAGGAGGACCGTGGCTCTGCAGCTGAAGACTCAGAGTCTCCCGACGAAGACTTCGTCGGAGACTCTGACTCCGAAGTGGCTGAAGAATTCGACTCTGAACACGCGAGCAGCAGTGGAGATAGCGACGCTGAGATGGATGATGTTGAAGAAGAGCGGCCGAAAAAGAAGACCAAAGTTCAGAAATAAGGCTCATCTAGGCATCTAGAACGATTGAACCAAGCTACTCCCTATTACTTTGCCACAGTTTTCAGCACTGCTCTGCTTTTACGGAGCTTGCGCTGCCCATGTACCACTATGTTGTGCGTCTTCTATTTGTCAAGCTGTTGCCCAAGGTGTATATACACCAACTCACCTTGGGCCCCAGCTATCGATGTGTGGAGCGCACTATCTCTTTCCTCTCGCCTTTTCTCCCCCCTCCGATGTACACACTTTCAACCAATGGCAGATTGAAATAGGGCAGCGAACAAAAAAGAAGGTTGAATGGGATGGGTATCTTCTTCTTCTTTTTTAATTCCCAAGGTTTTCAGCTAACTAACGCATTGATAATGTTACAACGGTTTTTTCCTTCCGTGTTTACTCTCACCCCGTAGGCTTGATGTCATAGTGCAGATTTTATCCCAACGAAAGACGACCCGACCTTCGGGCGCCACAGTTGGTGATCTTTAAAGTGGCGCAGCTTGCGGCGGCTGCCGACGTGGAACAAGCACTGGAAACACGTATTCAGATAAAGGCAGGGATCAAAAACCCAACAATCTGCAATTCCGAGGTCCATCCTCTGTCATCTTCGCAAGGCTGACTTGAACTGAGCTCCCCTTGTCTTCTTCCTTGACTTTCTTCGTCTTTTTGTCTGATATCTCCATATCGAACTTATATTTTGTTAACCCGCTTAGTAATTATTTATATAAGCATCACCTGATTTTTGCCAAGAACACAAAAGCTTAGCGCGATGGCTTGCTTACATAATCCGGAAGCTCCAACGCGACTTTTTTTCAAACGTCAAAGGCAACAAACGAGTCGAAGGCGATGGCAGCGAGAAGAAGCAGAAGCAGATGCTGAATTAGAGACGCTGCATTTCTTTATATTGATCAAAGGCAATGCTACTGTGTTGCTGCTCTTAGCCCTCTTTCTCTCCCGCCGCCGTTGAACGCTCGACGCCTGCCTCCTCCGTCCTCCCAGGAGGCCTCTACTCCGACCCAGTCTTCCAAGTTGCTACATCTCTCACAAGCCCACATCACAGAGCTCACTTGAGTCGATACTGTCTGCAATATCTCAATATCCTACGTTCTCCTTCCGTTGACACGCAATCGCGCACACCAGTCGTCATCATGGCAGTGGAATACAGCAAAAAGACCAACGCCGAGTTGGTTGAAATTCTCAAGTCGCGCGGCCTCAGTCACACGGGAAAGAAGGCAGATATGGTTGCGCGGCTCCAGGAAGCAGATAAAGCTGCTGCTGCTGCTGCTCCCGCGCCGGCTCCAGCTCCACCTGCGGCTGAAGACGTTATCGATTGGGACGACGATACCGAGACCGCTCCTGCAGCTACCAAGCCAGCCCCAGCGGCTCCAGCAGCGGCTCCAGAGCAAAAGACCGTCACCGAGCCTGCTACTGCGCAAAAGGCGAAAGCTGCGAAGCCAGAAGAGAAGACCGAAGCTGCCACTGCAACAACGACTTCAGCTGGCGCTGCCGGAACCTGTGCGGCGGAAGCAAAGCCTGTAGATGAACAACATGCGACAAACGGCACTGATAAGAAAGCCGCTACCGAAGAGAAGAAGGGCACAGAGAAACCTGCCGTTGACTACAGCAGAGGCCTTGCAACCACGGACCCCGATGCTGAACTTGCGAAGCGGAAAGCCCGTGCTGCGAAGTTTGGAGCTGTCGAAGAATCCGTTGCGACGGAGGCTGAAAAGGCACTTGCGAGAGCCAAGAGATTCGGCCCCGTGAGTGATGAGCCAGCCAAAATAAAAGGGTTGGACGAAGCTTTGCCCACCCGGAAGCGAGGACGGGGTGATGATGGAGACAGCGGCCGGGGAAAGCGTAGACACTTCCACGGACGGGGAAGGGGGAGAGGCCCACGCAGAGGCGGCCGCAACGAAGCTGGCAACAGCAACAACAACAGCAGCAAAGAGAAGTTTAGTGAGGCAGACCGTGTTGCGATGGAGAAGAGAAAGGAGCGTTTTGCTGCCAAATAAACAGAGAGTGTTTGGCTCTTCGGTCTCTTCATCTATCTCTGCTCCTCGCCCAACCGACCGATGTTCGTTTGCTTCGTACACTATGAGTTGTCGACCATCACTGCGCCCGGGGCCATTTCCCGCCAAAAAAAAAAAAAAAACACTCCTTTTCTTGCTATATGACTGGTATCGCTTTTACTATTTTCTCTCCGTGTGTCTTTCAATATCTACCTGGCTTAGGAGTTTGTCCGGAACGAAGTCTGATCTTTCACATTTTCCTCTTATCTTCTACTACTTTCTTGCGTATGGTATTAATATGTATATCAAAACGAAAATATCAAATCAACTTTCATCTCTCGGAGGTCGGACAAGCGAAGTCTCCATCCAGTGCAACGCGAACGGGGGGTTGAATATCATGATGAGGTGATCAAAAAATATATATACAACACCAGAAGTACAGAAGTAGCCGGCGATGTACATCTACAAACAGCAGCAAAACGAAGATCTTCAGCAGCGTCAGTTGACCCTGCGCGCGTCTACAGATAATCACTGGAGTCATAGCCAAGGTCAGTGAGCTCTAGAAATCGCCCGCCGGATTAGTTTATCGCTTCTCAATGCTTTGTTTTTCTCCCTCTCGCGCGAGTTATCGGCTATGAAGCAGTCGCTCTCCGTCTCTCTGATATCATCGATCACCAGGTACAACGCAGACGAACAGTCGATTGGCGCAGGCTGGCCATTATGATATGCATACATCGAGAGCTGAGGTTTTCATGAGATCCAGGGACCTGGCCTACGGAGAGAAGCCAGTGAACATGGCCGGCCGAAGGATTATACGAAGCATGGAGGCAGCGGTTGGGGACAGTCGCCTCATGCGCTCACAGCCACAAAGGCAGCCTTGCAGCAAGTTATCCATCATTAGGCCCGTACATACGAATTAATGCACGTAATTCGTGCTATCAGCAGCGGGCTCAGGGACAGGAGAAACTCTTCTGCTTGACCCTCACTAAGTTAACTAGTTAGTTGCTGTGATCGTCTGGCTTGTTTAGTTATACGACCCTTCAACGGTGGCAAAGACGCAGACTCAGAAAGGCGACGATACTTCGTCTTTTCGCTCTTGCACCATGTGGGAACCTCCATGAAGGACAGGAATAGCTAAACTTCCTGCTTGCTTCTTCGGGCAGGGATGGGAGCTGTCAGTGGGCGAATCATGCAGCAAAGCTGTGCCTCTTCGATGTGACTGGATGTGCCTCTGGCCAGTGAGCCGCGCCGTCGCTCGGTATCGACCTGCAGCGTCCTTCACGCATTATCTACTTCCAGCTCTTTGCTCCGATCCAGGGCTGGCTCTAGAATATGCATAATTTCCTTCTTCCCAGTCACAGAGGCAGGTACTGAGCCAAACGGATACATGGGCCTCGGTGCTATTTGATATCGAGCGAGACTTCTCCACCAGGAGACGGCAAGGGAACGTTTCTCTTTCTCTGAGCTCTCTCTCCCTGGTTTGTTGCTCCTTATTATGGGACGTGACAGGAGTTAGCGCCCAGAGTGACTCCGTGCATGAAGCAAATCATCGCTCGCGGGTCGGCCAAGGGGCGAGGAGTACCCTTTTCATTATTGAGCATTGCTATGCCGTGATGGAGATGGCTCGGCGCTTCCGCATGTTCCCCATGCTGCTAATTAGCCAGTCAAAGCCTCTGGTAGCTCGTTAAACGACTTCGACTAATGCTAATTTTTCGCTGGATCAGCTACTCCTTTCTACGGCACGGAACGGCACCCACGGATGGCCCTGGAAGTCTCCATGAGATGGACCGTGGAACGGATCCCTCAGATCAAAAGGCTATTCTGTTGACATGGGCCTTTTCACTCCGTATCACAGACTGGGGATGCTGTGACGGCCTCTGCATCGACATGTCATCTCCTTCAGGGACATTCGAGCTATTTTTTGCATTATCTATAATATTAGTTATTATACTGGAGCAGTACGATCTGACATCCAGCCCAGCAACGTCTGCAGGTTGAACAGATTTACGATTCGGCCCGGCAACTGAACTTGAAGCAAGCATCGAGCCAGCCAGCCTGAACATACTTCTTGTGGACGGGAATAGCACCATCGTCGACACTGCGATGCTACATTCTGAGTGGCCTCCTATAAGTGGAGATATCATGCATGACCTGGGTCTCGATACTTATCCATGCGAATCCTGTCTCCGCTCGCCTGCAAGCGCCCATTCGACTCCATCCGCAGCGTCGTCTCGTCTCTCGTCTCTCCATCGTCAGCCTGTTACCTGCCTCTATCGCCGTCTAACTGGAGAGAAGGGAAACGTGCGATCGTCAGCGAGTCGGGGTACTTGCTTATCATCCTTTTTCCTATGACCCTGGCCCCTTGGCCGTCTTCTCGGGACTTTTTCTTCTTCTCCTTCTTTGCCTTAAAATGCGCCGCCGTCCACCATGTCCATGTCCATGCCGGCCTGTCTTGCCCTATCTCTTCTCCTTCCTTCCTCCCTCCTCCCCCGGCAAACTCCTTGCAGGCCCTGACCGTTTCTTCCTTCACTACAGAAGAGTCATAGCCTTCACAGTCAAGGAGAGGGCCCTTATACCGCCTTGTCGACGTGGTCAAACGGCCGTTTAGCCACAGCTGCTGCCTGTCGCTGTGCGCGCTAAGCGGCCCCGCCGACCTTGTGTGGCGGAGTGGATGCAAGCAAGCAAGCAGAGCCTTACTTGACGCTTACTATAGTTAACTATACATCGACCTGGCGGTACATTTCCCGTCATTCTCTCGAGTTTGACAACGGACCTTGTCCAGAACTG
>NW_003315322.1:0-11452 GCF_000151505.1 Trichophyton verrucosum HKI 0517 | reverse complement strand
GTTTTTTTTTTTTTTTTTTTTTTTCTCCATCAAAAAACTTCAAACTTCGCGACATCGCAAGCTTCAACTTTCAACTTCCAACTTCCAACTCTTCACTCTTGTATTATAATATCTAATAGCCCGTCCCAGGCCCCCCTGTGCTGCAGGCAATACAGCTAATACTCCTGCGTCCACTGCCCTGCGACTGCGATAACCTGCTTGTTCCCGCCGTCTAGATCCACGCGCGGTTCCGCCCTCTATCGACTGCGAGCCCTGTGGCGCCCCCCCCCCCCCCGATCAGACCTATCACCTCTGTCCGCCGTCCGACTTCCCTTCCCCCGCCGCCCTTCTCCCGGCAGCCTTCAACGGCGTCCTCACGTTGCAGCTTCATTGGGGATCGTTGCAAACTGCATATCTAACCCAGCGAGGATCCCTGGGCCGTCGCAGTCGCCAACCACACCCGCCTCGAGCTACCCATCCCATCCCAGTCCTCGTTCCCTGCGCAAAACTAAAGGCTGTTGCCCCTAGCGAGCTCCCGACCGACCACACCGTTGCAGCTTCGCCTCGAGCATACCGCGCGCCAGCCAACCTAGCCAGCCAGTCAGCCAGCAGCGATGGCGGACGCTCCTCCTCCTCAGCCACCGTCCGGTTGGAACTTCGCTGCCATGGCTGCCAACGTCGTGCAGTTTCTCAGACTGCCTGTTCTGGCGTCTGGCGGCCTGGCCGTTGTCGCCAGCGGCATGCTCTACTTCAAGCAAAAGTACGCCCATACCTACATACCTACCTACATACGTTACATACTTCAACCCTAAAATCCCCCTCCTACTTGCTCTGTAGCAGCAGCTAAACATGCTAAAGTGACCTGATCTATCCCCGCAACATACCCGCCGATGCACGAACAAACGTTCCCAAGCCGTCAGACTTCGGCATGACCAACTTCGAAGACCTGCGCATCCCCACCCCGGACGGCGAGGTGCTGGCTGCCTACTTCATCCGTCCCTCCAACAGGAAAATCAAGGCGCAGGTCACCATCCTCATGTTCCACGGCAATGCGGGGAACATCGGCCACCGCGCTCCCATAGCCCATATGCTTGAGCAGCAGCTAGACTGCAACATCTTCATGCTCGAGTACAGAGGCTACGGCCTCTCCACGGGTACCCCGGACGAGGCTGGCCTCAAGATAGACGCCCAGACGGCGCTCGACTATATTCGGAACCGGGCCGAGTTGCAGGGCACCAAGATTGTTATCCATGGGCAGAGCCTGGGTGGTGCCGTGGCTATTGATCTGGTTGCAAAGAACCAGAAGGAGGGGGACATCAAGGCGTTGATCCTGGAGAATACCTTTCTTAGCATCCGCAAGCTGATACCCAGGTGTGTAATACATCAATCTGCATTCATTACTTTCTTATGCTAACGAGTGGATTAGTGTCTTCCCGGCTGCAAAGTACGTTGCTAGACTGTGTCATCAGACCTGGTTGAATGAGGAGGTGCTGCCCAAAATCACCACTGTCCCAATACTGTTCCTCAGCGGCCTGAAAGATGAGATAATTCCGTGAGTTTATTCATTCCCCCGCCTTTATACACATATTACCGTCATCTTAAGAGTCTTATCTAACATCCTCCCCCCAGACCCGATCACATGCTACAACTGTTCAGCATGTCTAAAGGAACAGAATGCATCTGGCGCACCTTTCCCAACGGCCAGCATAACGACACCGTTGCCGAGCCCATGTATTTCGATTACATACATGCCTTCATCGTCGACGAAGTCCTGGACTAATGTAATCATCCACGGCTCCCCCATAAATACCACACTAACGCACACACGCACACACGCACGCATAATCATCTCCCGGCGTCACCGGTTTGCTTTTCCTTTGTCCCAGTTTTTATTTCGTTTTCGTCTTCCGTTGGTTCTTTGCATGGTTACCCATATCAGGGGGGTGGTTCGTTGTTTCGGTGCACTTGGGCTTGCTTCCTCGTTCGGCTTGTTTGATTGATTGATTTTATTTTGGCTTCTGGTTTTTTTTGGCTTCTGGACCTCCTTTCATTTATTTCTTTTCTTTTTCTTTTTTGCTACCTCTGGGTTCCATGTTTGCATACCATTGACACGATACCCGGGTTTTATACAGCCCATTTTGCATGGTTGGCTTACGGCTTAATGCTGCCCACTCTTACTTTTCACCCTCTTTGTCCATGATCACATTACACAGCGTAGAGGAAGAACATACATTTTTATTTTAATAATACTCAACATTAGACCACTCCAGTCCTTCTATATCTTAACTATCAATATTGTACATGCCGTGTAATCTACACACACACACCCCACACTACCGATAAAAAAACCGTTGGACAAAACAAACCGCCTTACTTACACCCTCTGCACCTCATCGATAAGTTCCTGCACCTTGAACCCCTCTGTGTCACCACTCGTGAACATCCTCAACATCTCCCCCTTTCGACCCCCCTGGCTCCCAGCCCCCTCAGCCTCCCAGTCGTAAAACTTCTGCAACCACAGCACCAGCAGCTGTGCATCGTCAACCGTCATACCCCTATCCGTCACCACGGTGCCATTCATCAATACAATCCCCTTATCATCCGCAAAGTCCAGATGGTGCGTAATCACCGTGTGCGGCGGCGCAAAGCCAGCATGCAATTTATATTCCGCCAAGGAAGTAAATATCACCGTCGAAGTATGCGTGTTATGCGTGCTAACTGGCGTGGGGACCTTCGAATCACTCGCCGACGCAGGCGGATGGAACCCCCATTGAAGGAAATGCATTTCAGCAGCAATTGCCTTCTCAGCTGGCGTTTCCGAGCTTGCCTCGGCGTTTTCCTTAGGGTCTTGCGGCGTTTCTAACTCCCGCGGCAAAGGGAGGACGAACTGCGGGTGTTGTCGAGCTACTTGCACCATGCGGTTGTATGTATCTATCGGGATGCTGGCGCATATCGAGTTCGGGTTCGTGACGTGTCGTGCTCGCCATAGCTTGCCGATGATGTCGGGCGGTAAGGCGGCGGTTTTCTCCAGATCAAGGTATGATGATAGCGGCTTGATGCCGGGTGGTGAGGAGGATTTCTTGGCTGTGGGTGCGGAGGGTTTCTTATCCAGGCCTGCTGGTTCAGAGGACGGTGATGAGGATGGCTTTAGGGGTGTCTGGGGTGCTGCGTCGGCGTTGCGGACTTGTTGGATCTTCTCCTTATATGCTTCCTTGAGCGAGGATACGGAATCGTGGCCCTCCCTGATACATTATCCCGTTAGTAAATTAGAAGTAGACGTATAACAAGGGGAATCTCATGCTCACTCTTTGGCCTTGCGGGCTAGCTTCTCTTTGTACTTATCAAGCACCTGTGAGGACTGATGCGTTGCGATGAAGCGGACATCGTGGACCTGGGCCCATCGGCGCTGCACATGTCTGGTGGGCAGAACAGGCCGGCTGAGGAGGTTTCTGAGCGCTGGTATCCGAATTGAAGCCATCCTGGGCGTTCTTTTAGCTCGCTTGTAGCTTGTTCGCTTTTATATTCGTTGCTTGTCTTTGCTTTCGTCGAGTTTTGGATAACCAACACTTTTTTTAAGCTCATCCGTGCCAAGACATCGCGATAACTTTCTATCGACGACGAAGATTTTATTCCACGAACTGTTTATTATTATTACTATTTTGATTCCTGCTTGAGCTGAAAAGGATAATATAGTTGTTGGATTCCGCTGATGGAGACTATTATACTGTTGAATCTATGCAAGGGCAAGGCCAATGGCTAAAAATGAATAAGAAGAGAGCAGCTGCTAGTTAGTCTTCGCCAGCTCATGCAACACCATAGTCCGATACTCGCCCCAGACCTTGAAGCCAGCACGCTCGTACCAGTTGACGTGGTTCGACCAGTCGACGAATACATGCTCCATCCCTCGTCGTTTCAGATCAAGGGCAGCATGCGTGATCAGAGCGAGACCAACTCCCTTGTTTCTTGCCTCAGGAACAACTCCTACGCAGCCGATTTGACCAGACTTGATACCCACCAGCTGCTGCATGGCGAGCTCCCGTGTCATTCCTATGCCCAATTCCTGCATCAATGTCCACCCGATCTGCTCACCTGTCGATGAGTCCGTTGCTACCATTACCTGGTTGTACTGGCCTGTTTGTGCTAGCCCTTCATAAGCCTCCATCCACACGGGGTCTTTGCCAAACAGCTTGCGCTGTTTCTCCATACATTCTTCGTATTGTTCCTTTCTCCAGGGGGCATATGTGACTCCTGCCTTTTCTGCGCGCTCTAAGACGCCCTTTGGTGCTTCGTATGAGAGTAAGTCGACAGTGTAGTCCCTTGCTGTTGGTCTACGCTCAGGACAGAACCCACGATGGATAAAGAACTCCTGGGCTTGTTTTGAAATATCCATTGGGACGCCCGGCCAGAACCGAGGGAAGCTTGAACCGATTGTAACTGATGATGTGGAATATCCGTTTCGAAGGTATATTCGGGCGTGCTCAATCAGTGCGGTTCCCACCCCCTTGCCCTGGTGGCCGGAGTCCACAAGGACCACGGGGATGAATGCCGTAGGCCGGTCTTCATTTGTATATGTGGCCACAAATCCTACTACTTTATCTTCAACACGTGAAACAAGGTGGTTTCCATTCGGCCTGCTTAAAACGTGGGAAAGTGTCGCCGATGGTACGGCATATCTTGGTAAAAGTCCATGCCAAAGTTCGACGACTTTAGCAAGATCCCTGTCTGCGTTGAAAGGCTCAATCGGTACCTGGCAAGGTTTAACCGACACTGGAAGCTTTCCTTTCGCGTCGATGTCTCCAAATATTATTCTAACAGCAGGTATAAAGGCTTCAACGGTTGGCTCATATATGGTGAGGTAGGTTTTGACAAAATCCTCATCCTCTAGGAAGTCGTACGGACCTCCAATAGCCACTACAATGAGTTTCTTGGACAACCCCTCAATCAGCTTCGTCAGCTCTACCTGGTCTACGGACATCTTTGCATCTTTGGTTACCAGAATAACTGCATCAGCTTCTGATATCTTTGCTTTGGTCATTTCGTCATCTTCAAGTATGATGTCCTGGAGAACTGGGCATTCAATTGTATATGAGTGGTATTGCTTGATCACGTCCCAGAATTTTGACTGGGTGTGTGGAAGAGTATGGGGGACCGCAACGTTTTCTCCGACTAGAGAAATGTATGCATATACCACGTTCTCAGCTGGCTTGAGAGGAATGACTTTCTGTGTATCCCTCACCAATGTTGTACTTCGAGCATAAATTCTCGTTGAAAGTCTTTCATGTGCCAGACGAAGTTCTGAAAGCAGCTCGGGCTTCCGTTTTCTGAAGACTGACTTCCAGCTAATAAACTTGTCTTTCAATGCTGCGACTCTTGCGACTGATTTGGCAACACCTTCAGAGGTGATATCCCCCTGCTTGAAAGCTTGATAGACTTCGTTATACGCACCAACTTGAACTTTCAGTGTATGACACACCATGGCACAATCTACGCCAGCGGCAATTGCCATAGCAGCGCCCTTTTCAGTGCCATAGTACTCCCGAATAGCATCCATCTCCAGGCAGTCAGACACCAGCAGTCCATCATACTGGAGTCTTTCCCGGAGGAAGTCCACGCAGCTTTTGCTGAGAGTCATGGGTAGATTTGACTCCTCGAGTGCCGGTAGAACAATATGGGACGTCATGACGGACTCGACATTCTCCGCAGTCACTCTGCGGAACGGGATCAGTTCGCATGCTTCCAGTTCTTCGATGGATTTGCCCACGATGGGAAGGCCATAATGGGAATCGATCGTCGTATCTCCATGGCCTGGGAAATGCTTCGCACATGGAACAATCTTCTTCTCACGCAAGCCTTTGGCAAAAGCCGAAGCTATTCGTCCCACGCTCGCTCCGTCATCTCCTGGTGACCGAATTCCGATAACCGGGTTGGATGGCTCTGAGTTTACATCGCAGACAGGAGCATAGTTCATGTTAATACCAAGTGCATCTAGCATTTCACCCGTAGCTCTACCGATCTGAGTAGCGTCTTCGATGGAGCCCGTTGCTCCCAGCGCCATAGCTCCAGGAAACTGAGTAGCAATGGGCGGCTTAATCTGGCTGACCCAGCCGTTCTCCTGGTCTGCGGCAATGAACAGGGGCCGGGCATGACCCGCATCCCGAGCGGTTTGCTGAAGCTCATTCGTGAGAGTAATCAACTGCTCTGAATCGTGGACATTACGTCGGAACAGAATGATATTTCCGATGTAAAAGGGTGCTTTGATGAGTGACTTGATATCTTCACTGGCAGTCAGGCTATCAAAGCCGACGATGAAGAGCTATTGCGGGAGTCAACGTCATTTGTCTACACTATCTAATCTAGAGGGTATATATTTACCTGGCCCAGGCTTCTTCTGATTTCTTCTTCCTCGCTCATGATGCCGGCTCTGTCTAATCCTGTCCTCCTAGCAATGTAACTGTTTGTTGTTTGTTTTGATGATGATTGAAGCTGAGGGAAGGTCGAGCATGTGGAAGATGCGACTTCTACCCCGCCGTTTCGGCTACCCAGCTGGTAGTTACGGAGAATGCCCGTCGCCAGCTTTTTACAACGAATATATAGTCATGAAGTCTGAAATCGCATTTAAACGGCTTTTCTATTTGATTTCACGTTTCCTACGCTATTGAGTGTATTTCGTTGGAGCCGAGATTAATTACTTCGTCAACATGACGGCTAGTTTAACTCTTGGGAGGCTAGGAAAATTGGCATCTGGCTAAGCAAATCTAGGCTTTATAATGACAGAACCAAGGGATTAAGCAAGCTTGCCAGTGGGAATAGAGAAAAGAATAAGCGGTTTCCCATCAGAATGCCCCTGATCAACTCGATAATACCCCTTACGCTCGAGTTGGATTGTGTCATTGGCTCGAAGTTCCCCTGCTGCAGCATCAATCCAAGCATGTGAACGGACTTCAGATTTCCAGTTGACATAGGACATCATATCGTCTTCTTTGTCTAGATAAATATAGTTCTTTGAACAAACTACAAAATTACACGATAAGATGTCGCCGCCAATATGGATGAGTTCTCCCAGTCAATTCTCTCGTTTGTTACCCAAACCGTTGATATAAGCCTTGATAGCTATAATTATGTTAAGAAGTCTAAGTTAAGATGTTTAACTACCTTAGGTACCTGGTACCAGACCTGACATAACTTCCTCTAGAAAGCCTTCTCCCTTTTGCGACTCAGTAATAACACCTACTAAATTTCAACTACTTAGTTAGCCGATGAACATCCATCCCCTTCAAAGCTTTGATCCGACTCCAGATTGTATTTCGCCATTTAATCAATTACCTAGTAATCAACTAGATAGCTACAGTAACAATAAAATGGTTCCATAGAGGAATTGACTCCAGTCTTCATGAATCTTTGGGGTTCCAAGCACCCATAACTAGTTAAAGCCTCGGTTTCTTTGTGTAGGTGAGGAATAGTTAATTAGTTATAACATATTTCTCGTAGACTTTTAACTATTTATCTGACCCCTTCGCTTTACGGCTGTATGTTAACAGGCTGGTAACTGGTTTAGGTACGCCAATTTCAGCTAGTGTTGGAACATGAACCACAGGAACAAAGAGCTATCTGCCCCATGTTCTGATAGAACATGAGCCAAGACTGCGAGTTTTAACAGTGGATAGATGACTAACTAGTTAATAATCCTGATTCGCTAGTTAACTTAGTTAACTAGCCGCCCAGGGTGGGTCACTTCGGGCCCTCGTTAGCTGAGCTGGTTTTAAGCAAGGACTCTATTGTTGTCACCTACGGAGTACTTAGGTATGTGTTAATATTACTTTCCACATCTAGTTATTTCATGCTCTGTAGTCATAGAGTACATTCATTCTCTCTCCCTAATAGTAGACTCGCATCCCTGGGGCCCGACAAAGGCTCTACTCTGGGTACTTGCGTTGTTCATGCACCTGCAGGCCCCCTGGATACGTTAACTCCTGGCGCTTAGGGAACGTCACATCTAGCCAGATAACTAGGTACTGATTGGCTAGGACTACTCGAAAAGAAGCCAGTATTCAAATAATATAATGCCCAGTTGGGCGGGAAACATAAGTGAAAAGGCCTAGACAACAAATGGCCCCCAAATATTGTCTCAGTTAACTGGTTGATTAAACCCATGCATTCACAACTTCTTTCTTTGGGAAACCTGACAGCATATCTATTCGTTAATCAATCAGTTGGCGCTAAAAGGCTGGAGAGTAAAGTAACGACCTAATTTGGGGGCGGAATTATTAGCGCCAGGGTGGGGATGCCCAGGGGTGATTGGTTTTGGGCATGAATAACTAAAGATAGAAATACCGAAAGAAATATTATCCTATCATTCTTCAAGCGCCAGAAATTCTGTGACAAAAGTAGTTGCTATGCAGGGGCTAACCCGTATCTAAAACTTAGACATGCATAAGCGCCTAGGTGCAGGGAGAAGAGCTTCATTGAGTATCAAGAAGTTAATGCTTCAATATGGGATATTTCTGTGAAGCTTCTGGATCAGAAAGAGGCCTGCGAATGGATATGAATATGGCCTCAATTCCCATCTCATGGAAGAGGAAGAAATCATTACCTCCTCAAGCACAAAATTCCATAACAATAGCAATTTGAAAGCCCAGCATACCACTTTAACCAACACATCAAATTTCCGAATCCGAATTCGTTCAACCTAACTACCGAGGTGAGATATGGCTTTTGTGAATTTTACGGGAATAGGAACCCTTACTTACCATATTATATAGAAAATGCCTAACGCAAAGCAACTTGGTAGCGTCAAGGACTCCATGATCAGCTACCACAATGATCAGGCCAAGGAGCACTATTCAAAGTACAAGTCCAACATGAGCTCCTTCCAGAAGACGAACGAGAGACAGGTACGTCTTCTATTATGGTCTCAATGTTTGCTGCTTAACGTTCTAACATCAATAGGATCGTCGTGAGGCTTACCGTCAATTGAGCCATTATTCTGATAACAAGAAGGCGGCCGACACCTGGAAGCGTGTCTGAGATATGCAACAGGGCAAAGCCTGCCAAACTTCCGATCCACTGAAGGATTGAAGTTGGTGATACCCAGTTTGTCGACTGAGTTTAGGGGACTGGTGGTGCGGTAGGGTGGTGGTTGTGATTTTGGTTCGATTAGTATGGAGAGTGGAGTGCTGTCGCTGTGCGCTGCATTCAGATATTCGGGGTTGGGAAGGAGGGTTGTTGTAACTAGCGGTTGGTTGAAGGTCAATAAATTATTCCGAAAATCGCCTTGTAGTCACCACTATGTAACTATAAGCCTCCAGGATTGCCTTTCCACCTGGGTATCAATTGACTAGCTTCGTGTCACATGGGAAATTAGGTTATACAACACCTGTCATAGACATGGCTCGAGTAACTAGATATAAGTGAAACATGGTAATTAACTTACCAGTCAACTACCGAATGGAAATGATACACAGTTACCAAATAGTCAGTTGATTTGAACTCGGGGGTACAAAATATACCTGAAATTTTTAAGTAACAGAAAGGGAGAAGAAAGAGAAGGAAAGGATGAGGCAGGAAAAGCCTCAGGTTAGCTTGCCGGTAGGAATAGAGAAGAGAACCATTGGCTGTCCATCAGACAAACCACGATCAACCCGATAATATCCCTTGCGCTCGAGTTGAATAATATCATCTGCTCGAAGTTCCTTTGCTGCAGCATCAGTCCATGCATAGGAATGAGCCTCGGATTTCCAATTAACAAATGACATGATGTCGTCCTCCTTCTCCAGTTTATCCTTCGTAATGAGATGATCAAACTCGACCAACTCAGCAGGAACGAGGTCTTGATCCTGAGACAGCCAGGTTATCTTTTTGCTAGTTTTCTTGAAATCACCTTCTAAATAGAGATCAAGCTCAATATGGGTAATCAGCTGCGTCTTGGGATCTTTGACAATATCCCGGACGATGGCATTGCCCCATGCCATCAGAGTAATTTCCTCATTGGGAAGAAACGATTCTGCATCATCTTGCTCGATACAGATATTACTACTGTAGACAACATCCCTTGCTCCAAGCTCGGGATTTTTTGGGTGTTTTTGTTTCTGTTTGATGACAGAAGATACTTCAGCTTTGTTGACTTTGGCATGGACCATATTTTCCTTGTTAACAGCAGTGTAGCGAGGAGCAATGGGGTCTATAAATTTCTTGTTGATAGCCCATATTAAGGTCCAGTCTAGGTTGAGAATGTTCCTGCTTGGACCTTGCTTGAGTATGAATTCACGGAGAGCCGGGATTGTCATCCCTCTTCTTCTGATACCACGGATGGTTGGCATCCTAGGGTCGTCCCAACCCCAGACCACCTTATTCTCAACTAGCTGCGATAGCTTTCGCTTTGAGAGGACAGTTTGTATAAAGTTTAGTCGAGAAAAGTCCCATATGGTAACTTCACGGAGACCTAAAGCTTTCTGCATCCAGGAGTACTGAACATTCCTATCCCGGTACTCGTTGGTTCTAAGGGCATAAGTAATGCCCTCAACCGCATCCAAGATAGGTGCACAAAAGTCATAGGTAGGATATACCTTCCACTTAGAACCGGTCCGATGATGTGGTTGAGGATTGCAGCGGTATATAACTGGGTCCCGCATGGCCTTATTAGGGTCATCCACCGAGATCTTTGCCCGAATACACCATCCCTGCCCTTCTGGAGAGCCTAATTTCATCTGCGATAGATGGGACAGGCTTTCTTCTACACCGAGCTCTCGGCACTTGCTGGCTATTCCATTCCGACGCTCATGGTTCATGATCTCTTTGTCGGTATTGTCCGCATATGCCTTGCCATTGGAAATCAACTTAGTGCAAAGATCGAACATAAGGTCAAAATAGTCGCTGGAATAAGTCACTTTGTCGGGAGTGATCCCAAGTAACTCAAGATCATGAAGGATAGAATCCTGGAATTCTGCATTTTCTTTCGATGGATTTGTATCATCGAAGCGACATATCATGGTCCCACCCGATTGTTTGTGGGCAAAGAAATCGTTGAGCAAAGCCGCCTTCGCATGTCCAATATGAAGATAACCAGAAGGCTCTGGAGGGAACCTGGTGATGATGTTCTCAGCATTCAAACCAATTTCATAACTCGCTCCTGCAGCACTACCAGCAGCTCGTTTCTTTCGGAACGGGGCCTCCAAGTCTGAGACCATCTGATTCATCCAGGGGTTTCCAGCCTCGATATGGGAAAACCATCGAAGGACACTCCCGCCACGTTTTTTGNNTAGTGGACATAGACACTTTATTTCCACGTATGGTTCCCCATACAATGATATCAGCCAGAGTAAGGGAGTATCCAACAATGAAAGACCGAAGAGTAAGATGGCGTTCGAGTTCATTGAGAGGCTGCTCAATGGACTTGAAGTCTAAGGCTGTCAGATCCAGAGATCTCAAAATCCATTCAGACACCTAAATGATGTTAGTCGATTACTGGTGAAGTCTT